>NW_027596444.1:105265-297661 GCF_964194155.1 Cetorhinus maximus | reverse complement strand
CTAATCTGTTATTCTCAGTTTTGACCTTTTCAGTTGACCCCCCCCAGCCTCAACAGCTTTTTTAAGGGAGAGAGTTACAGATTTCTACTACTCTTTGTGTGAATTTCTTCTTGAATAGCCCTAACCCCCCCTAATGTATAGGTTATGCTTTCTTGTCCCGGACTCCACACACCAGAGGTGATAGGGTTTATCAAATCCTTTATTGATTTTAAATACCTCATTTAATTGATCACTAATTAATCTTCTATACTCAAGGGATTACAAGACTAGTCTATGCAACTTGTCTTTGTGATTTAACCCTTTTAGCCCCCAGTGTCATTCTAATGAATCTGTTGTTATAATCCCAATAGAGAACGATAACTTTTTACAAAGAAACGCATCCCCACACGCCAACTGAAAGAAAACCGCTGGACAACAGCTCACTTTTTTAAAACTTTTACTGTAACAAACCAACTAAAATCAACATTACTCAAACATTCATTAACAGGTGAGGATATTTCAAATAAGAAGGTAAATTTTGCTTTAAGTAGCCGATGCAGTAAATATGTGCCTCCAGTCGTTGCGAGCACTCGCATTACATCCCGCACTAATGTGGCATCATGTGTAGTCTCAGTCTTTCCAACTCAGCCTCTTTATTGTAGGATCTCTCACTTTCCAGCCAATCATTTTGGCTCTTGAGTTTGCAGTCGCCAGCGGCCCTATTCCATCCGAAGTCCTTGGCATGGTTACAACTGACGAGGTGCATGTTTACAAATCCTCTCTCACTTGGGCCACGACGGTCCTGATGGCACACAATCCCCAGAGACCTCCTCCTCCGAGCCCTTTAAACGGTCTGGTGAGCTCTGGCACATTACTTGCAGCAATAGGTATTGTCCAATCCACAATCCCTCGCTTCTCCCTGTCTTCAGGGTTCTGTCCTTTCCAACTGTGATACACACATGGTAACACAGTTTCTGCTCTATTCTCAGAGACCTGCTTCAACACCAGAATCGGTTCAAAGACTGCCGAACAGAAAACTGTTCCATCCGGAACATCTCTTTGCGTGAATTCCCAGTGTTCTGAACTGCCAAACTGTTAAAAAAAAATAGACTGACCCCACCCAATGCAATTAGCTTTCTATTTACCCTTCGCTTCTTAGCTCATAGAGTCATAGAGGTCTACAGCACAGAAAAAGGCCCTTCGGCCCATCAAGTCTGTGCCGGTCAAACAAGTACCTAACTATTCTAATCCCATTTTCCAGCACTAGACCCATAGCCTTGTATGCCATGGCATCGCAAGTGCACAAACAAATATTTCTTAAATGTTATGAGGGTTTCTGCCTCTATCACCCTTTCAGGCAGTGAGTTCCAGATTCCCACCACCCTCTGGGTGAAAAAATTCTTCCTCACATCCCCTCTAAACCTCCTGCCCCTTACCTTAAATCCATGCCCCCTGGTTATTGATCCCTCTACCAAGGGGAAAAGTTCCTTCCTTTCTATCCTATCTATGCCCCTCACAATTTTATGCACCTCAATCATGTCCCCCCCTCAATCTCCTCTGCTCCAGGGAAAATAATCCCAGTCTATCCAATCTCTCCTCATAACTAAAACTCTCCAGCCCAGGCAACATCCTGGTAAATCTCCTCTGCACTCTCTCTAGTGCAATCACATTCTTCCTATAATGCAGATTCCAGAACTGCACGTAATACTCTAGCTGTGGCCTAACCAGTGTTTTATACACTTCCAGCATAACCTCCCTGCTCTAATATTCTATGCCTCCGCTAATAAAGGCAAGTATCCCATTTGCCTTCTTAACCACCTTATCTACCTGTCCCGCTACCTTAAGGGACCGGTGGACATGCACACCAAGGTCCCTCTGATCCTCGGTACTTCCCAGGGTCCTACCATTCATCGTGTATTCCGTGCCTTGTTTGTCCTGCCCAAGTGCATCACCTCACACTTATCCCGATTAAATTCCATTTGCCACTGATCAGCCCATCTGATCAGCCATCTATATCCTCCTGTAATCTAAGGCTATCCTCTTCAGTATTTATCACCCCACCAATTTTCGTGTCATCCACTAACTTACTGATCAACCCTCCTATATTCAAGTCTAAATCGTTTATATATACCACAAACAGCAAGGGACCCAACACCGATCCCTGTGGAACCCCACTGGACACAGGCATCCAGTCACAAAAACACCCCTTGACCATCACCCTCTGCTTCCTGCCACTCAACCAATTCTGGATCCAATTTGCCAAATTGCCTTGGATCCCATGGGCTCTTACCTTTGTTATCAGTCCCCCATGTGGGGCCTTATCAAAAGCCTTGCTGAAGTCCAAGTAGACTACGTCAAATGCATTGCCCTCATCTACACACCTGGTCACCTCTTTGAAAAATTAAATCAAATTGGTCAGACATGACCTCCCCTTAACAAAACCATGCTGACTGTCCTTGATTAATCGCTGCCTCTCCAAGTGTAGATTAATTCTGTCCCTCAGAATTGCTTCTAATAGTTTCCCCACCACTGAGGCTAGACTGACTGGCCTGTTGTCCCCTAGCTTATCCCTTGCCCCCACTTCTTGAATAATTGTACCACATTGGCTGTCCTCCAGTCCTCTGGCACCTCTCCTGTGGCCAGAGAAGTACTGAAAATTATTGCCAGTGCCCCTGCTGTCTCCTTCCTTGCCTCACTCAGCAGCCTGGGATACATTTCATCCGGGCCTGGAGATTTATCTACTTTTAATCCTGCCAGACCACTTAGAACCTCCTCCCTTTCTTTGCTAATTTCTTTAATTATGTCACAGTCCTTCTGCCTGATTTCCATACCCACATCGTCCCTCTCACTTGTGAACACCTACACAAAGTATTCATTTAGAACCCTACTTATGTCTTCTGGGTCCACACACAAATTACCACTATGGTCCTTAATGGGCCCTACTCTTTCCCTAGTTATCCTCTTACTCTTAATATACTTGTAAAATAACTTTGGATTTTCCTTTATTTTACCTGCCAGTGTTTTTTCATGCCCCCTTTTTGCTCTCCTAATTTCCTTTTTAAGTTCCCTCCTACGCGTTCAATACTCCTCTAGGGCTTCCGCTGTTTTGAGCCCTCGGTATCTGCCATAAGCCTCCCTTTTTCTCTTTATCCAATCCTGTATATCCCTCGACATCCAGGGTTCCCTGGATTTGTTGGTGCCGCCCTTTATCTTTACTGGAATATGTTGGCCCTGTTACTCTCCCTATTTCCTTCCTGAATGAGTTGAATGAACAGGAGGTTCCATTCATCACATGACAACCCCAGGTCACATGGGTGTTTCTTGGAATGTAATGATGTCATAATCAGGAAACTAATTAACCATCTTTCAAAATACTCCCCAGCGCCATTTTCTTCTGAAAGGGACACCACACAAAAGAAAGTACAGACTTTCCCAGCAGGTGGACTCCCTCCTGCGGCGTGACTGAGAACTGAACACCGTTACTCCAAGGGAATTCTAACCAGAGCTCTGTGGATTGTAACATAAACGTTGCCTCTTTGAGTTCCAGCTCCATGGCAAAAAAGGGCCAAAATTCCATTCGCCTTTTTAATTTGTTTTTGTGTCTGCCCAGCTAGCTTTTAATGATTTCTGTACCCTCATCCCTAAATCCCCCTACTCCTCCACAACTCCTGGCTCAGTTAATTTGAACCCCAGCTGAACTCCTATCAGCGCTGGAGTGAATTTAAATTGCTGTTGCCCTTGGCATGTGTTAATTTTTATGCCAAGTTCCTAACTAACAAGGCATTAGAAACTGACCTGGTCTAGCCATATAAATACCGTGGCTGCAAGAGCAGGTCAGAGGCTTGGAATTCTGCAGCGAGTAACTCACCTCCTGACTCCCCAAAGCCTGTCCACCATCTACAAGGCACAAGTCAGGAGTGTAATGGAATGCTTCCCATTTGCCTGGATGAGTGCAGCTCCAACAACACCCAAGAAGCTTGACACCATCCAGGACAAAGCAGCCTGCTTGATTGGCATCACATCCACAAACATTCACTCCCTCCACCACCGACACACAGTAGCAGCAGTGTGTACCATCTACAAGATGCACTGCAGGAATTCACCAAGACTGCTTAGACACCACCTTCCAAACCCATGACCACTACCCTCTAGAAGGACAAGGACAGCAGATAGATGGGAACACCACCACCTGGAAGTTCCCCTCCAAGTCACTCACCATCCTGACTTGGAAATATATCACCGTTCCTTCACTGTCGCTGGGTCAAAATCCTGGAACTCCCTTCCTAACAGCACTGTGGGTGTACCTACACCACAGGAACTGCAGCGGTTCAAGAAGGCAGCTCACCACCACCTTCTCAAGGGCAACTAGGGATGGGCAATAAGTGCTGATTTAGCCAGTGACGCTTACATCCCATGAATGAATAATTTTAAAAAGGCCAAACATGCAGTACTGTGTGCAGTTTTGGTCAGCTTACCTAAGGAAGGACGTATTTGCCCTCGAGGGAGCGCAACAGCAGTTCATCGGTTTCCTGTGATGAAAGGATTGTCCAGTGAGGAGCGGTGGAGGAGATAGGGCCTGTATTCCCCAGAGTTCAGAGAAATGAGGGATGATCTCATTGAAAAATATAAAATTCTAAAGGAGTTTGACAGGGTAAATGTTGAAAAAATGTTTGAAGACTTTGGGAGTGGAATATTTACTCAAACACCTGTAAATAAAATAAGTAATGAGAGGAATTAGGCTTACCAATGCAAGGAACAAATTTTGCGTTGCAATAGAGCTAAGAGGTTTGAGCCCATAAATCCAGACGGACACTCCCACTGCAGTACTGAGGGAGTGCGCACTGTCAGAGGTGCCATCTTTTGGAAGAGATGTTAAACAGAGGGCCCCCTGGGTGCACCTGGCTGGAGAATCTAGATCACTGACTCTCAGCCTCAGAAGAAGGGGGTTGGCCATTTAAAACTGAGATGAATTAAAATTTCTTCACTCAGAGGGTTGTGAATCTTCGGAATCCTCTACCCCAGAGATCTGTTGTTGAGTATATTCAAGACAGAGATTGATAGGTTTTTGGGTGCAGGGGGAATTAAAGGATATGGGGATAGTGCAGGAAGATGGAGTTGACATAGAAAATCTGCCATAATCTTGTTGATTGGCGGAGTAAACTCAAGGGGCCAAATGCTCACTCCTGCTTCTATTTCTTATGCTGTTATGATATGTTCTCCCCTGTCAGGTGTACAAGTGTGTGGTGAAGAATTGCACACAGACATTTGTGAAGCTGGAGGAGTTTGTTGAACACATCAAGAACCACGATGATGAGATAACTTATCGCTGCCATCTCTGCAGTAAGATCTTCCCATCTTTGTACGAGTTGGGGGTGCACCAGTATTCTCACAACCTCTACCCCCAACAGGCGCCCAAGAAGTGCCCCACGTTTTACAGGTGAGCCAGCTACACCTTCCCGTCGTTAGATCCCATGTCCCGGGTTCCAGTGACTTCCCCCCCCGCCCCCCAACTGCACGTTTCTCCCCAAAGCTCACAGCTCATCATCAGGCTCCCGGGTTCTATCCTGTGAACTCTCCCTGCAGCCCTCACTGTCTTACAGCCGAGGTTTGTCTCACCATTGCCCACCCTTTTCAGGACTCAGAACTTGAAATTGTTCATCATCCTCTGGCTTCCCCACCCCACCTGCACACCACCCCCGCCGCCGCCCCAACCCGTCACATTCCCCCCACCTCCCTTTACTGTCCACAAAGTTGGAAACTTGTAACCTTGTCCCCTCACCACGGCTGAATCACTTCACTCCTGTGTCCTGCATCGTCAGTCTTAGTGCTGGATTTGGGAAATAAAACAACCCGGGAACAGGAGAGTGGAGTTGGTGCAGGGAGCAGCTGTGTAACTGATAGTCACTGTTAACGTTAAACAGAAAAACTTGCATTTGAATCAGGAGCCCGTGACATAACGATGAAATACTGACGTGTATTGAAATGTAGGAAATGCAACAGCCAATTGGCAAAGTGCAAGATGTCCCCAAACAGCAATGAGATAGAGACCATTATAACGACCACAGATAATCCATTTTAGTGATGGATAAATATTAGCCAGGACCAACATGGAGAACCTCGTCGCTGCACTTCAGGCATCCGAAAGCCTAATTCCTCCTCTTATTTATTTGGTTTACAGATGTTCCAGGTGTTTGAGTAAATATTCCACTCCCGAAGCCCTTGAGCATCACCTCCAGACAGCATCTCACAACTACCCCTGTCCACACTGTCAGAAGGTGAGTTACAGGTATTCTGTGTCAAACATCATCAAACAACCGGCCCTCAATGGGCATGTGGAGCCAAAGTGAAGGGATTTCATTCAACTAGCCTCCAGCCAGCGAGACTTTCCCTGAAACAGCTGCTGAGGGAAAATTGTCATTCAATTCCAAAGACTCACACAACTGTGGGCTGGGAGGAGAGAGCATCAATCCTAGAATGACTGGAGTGTCCTGACTAGACGCCTCATCCCTCTCATACCCTTCACACCGCCCTGCCTCATCCCTCACTTACCCCTCACTCCGCCCTGCCTCATCCCTCGCTTACCCCTCACACCGCCCTGCTGCACCCCTCACTTACCCCTCACACCGCCCTGCCTCATCCCTCGCTTACCCCTCACACCGCCCTGCCTCATCCCTCGCTTACCCCTCACACCGCCCTGCCTCATCCCTCACTTACCCCTCACACCGCCCTGCCTCATCCCTCGCTTACCCCTCACACCGCCCTGCCTCATCCCTCACTTACCCCTCACACCGCCCTGCCTCATCCCTCGCTTACCCCTCACACCGCCCTGCCTCATCCCTCACTTACCCCTCACTCCGCCCTGCCTCATCCCTCACTTACCCCTCACACCGCCCTGCCTCATCCCTCACTTACCCCTCACACCGCCCTGCCTCATCCCTCACCCCTCACACCGCCCTGCCTCATCCCTCACCCCTCACACCGCCCTGCCTCATCCCTCACACCGCCCTGCCTCATCCCTCACTTACCCCTCACACCGCCCTGCCTCATCCCTCGCTCACCCCTCACACCGCCCTGCCTCATCCCTCACTTACCCCTCACACCGCCCTGCCTCATCCCTCACCCCTCATACCGCCCTGCCTCATCCCTCACACCGCCCTGCCTCACCCCTCACTTACCCCTCACACCGCCCTGCCTCATCCCTCACCCCTCATACCGCCCTGCCTCATCCCTCACTTACCCCTCACACCGCCCTGCCTCATCCCTCACCCCTCATACCACCCTGCCTCATCCCTCACCTACCCCTCACATCGCCCTGCTGTATGTAATCTCCTGGGAAAGGAAAAAAAAAAACTCGGAGCCAATAAGGAATAAACTATTCCGGAAAATCTCCCCCCAATCCCTTCGAGCGGTGGGGAACAGTCTGGGAATCATGTGGATCAGGTGTTGTCAAGAACTTGTCATCTATAAGATGTAATGTCTACCTCAGTCCACCTGCCTCTCTAAGACGTGCAGCACCCACCGTAGCAGAGGGCAGTGTGGTCCAGCTCCTGTGTCTTGTATTGTTTTGCCTGGATGTATCCCTGATGTGCAGAACACTGTTCCTTCTGCTCTAATCGGCTGAAATTGGTAACATTGGTCAGAACGTGGAATGAAGAAAACGAAAGACTATTGGCCCCTAATCCCATCTCATTGTGGACTCTACTCCTTATGTTTACAGTCCTTTTTTAAAATTCATTATTAATGAGACTGGCTTCCTTGTTCCAGTTTTATTACTTAACTGAATTAAAATTCCCCCCACTTCCATGGTAAGAACATAAGAAATAGGAGCAGGGGGAGCTCATACAGCTTCTCGAGCTTGCTCCTCCATTCAATACAACCATGGCTGATCTCCAGCCTACACCTCATTTTCCCGCCCATTCTCCCCCCCCGCACCCTCTCCCACCCCCCTACCCCCTCGATTTCAAGAGACCAAAAATCTGTCTATCCCAGCCTTAAGCATACTTAACATTGGAGCATCTACAATCCTCTGGGGCAGAGAATTCCAAAGATTCACAACTCTGAGTGAAGAAATTTCTCCTCATCCCAGTATTAAATTCTAGTTCTAGATTCCCCAGCCAGGGGAACAACATGGGTGTCTGCCCTGTCAAGCTCTTCGTTGCCTAGATTTAAACTCATCTCTCTGGAGAATTAACCCAGACCTTTGGAGTATTGGTCCAATAACATTACCACTTTGCTGCCGACCCCCTCCATAAACATTCCTTGATCTCTGAAATTCAGAATGTCCATATGCATTTCATACACTGCAACAGTGACTACTCTTCAGAGTACTGAACTGATTTATAAAGTGTTTGGGGATATTCTGGGGATATGACAGGTGTTGTATAATCATACATTCCTTATTGTCTGTATATCCCTGAGAATCCTGGAAAACCAGCTTTCTGATGCAGAGCCCTGTGACTTGCATTGTTTGGGGTGATTACCATTGCAACGTTGTCTCTGGTTTAGCCGGGAGCCCCGGGGGCTCTTGGACATGGACAGTCGGAACAGGAGGAGACCATTCGGCCCCTTGAGCCAGCTCATCGATTAGATGTGGTTGATCTATATCAGAACTTCATTTACATACTATGGTTACATAACCCTTAATCCCCGTTCTCAACAAAACTCTATCAGCCTCAGTTTTGAAGTTTTCACTTGATTCCTAACCTCAACCGCTTTTTGGCGGAGAAAATTCCAGAATTCCACTGCTGTTTGTGTGAAAAATCTCTTCTTGATATTGCCCTGGAATGGCATGGCTTTAATTTGAAGATTATGCCCCTTGTTTTAGACCCATTTCCACCCCCCCTCCCCCCTTCACCTCCCCCCCACCCCCCACATCAGACTCGCTGAGTAAGTCAGTAATAAAGGCCATGGTTGAGTTGAATGATGATCAGAGACGGGGGCTTAGTCCTGCACCACCCTGCTCTCATGCCCACGTGTCCATCCTTGGCCTGCTGCAATGTTCCAGTGAAGCTCAACGCAAACTGGAGGAACAGCAGCTCATCTTCCGATTAGGCACTTTACAGCCTTCCGGACTTAACATTGAGTTCAACAACTTCAGACCATGAACTCTCTCTCCTCCAGTCCCCACCCCCTTTATGATCCCACCCCTCTTTTTTCAATATTCATTTTAATTTTTCCCACACTTATTTTTATTATTATTATTTAAATTTATTTCCATTTTTATTCACTGTTTCATCCCCAGCTTTTAGCCTTTTCGATCTTTTTTCCCACCACCATCCCCTCCCCCTCCCCCACCCCCACTAGGGCCACCTGTCACTCTCCAGAGCGCTTACCCTGGTCCTGCCATTATCACATTCTGCTTTCCACTCTTAATGTCACCATTAGCACCTCCTTTAGCCAGCATCACCACTATTAACAACCCTTTGACCTTTTGTTTATGACACCTTTCGCAATCTCTCCTTTGCCTCCACCTATCACTGGCCTTCTATCCAGCTTCACCTGTCCCACCCCCCCCTTAAACAGTATATATTTCACCACATTTTTATTTTTCTTTAACTCTGAAGAAGAGTCATACGGACTCGAAACGTTAACTCTGTCTTTCTCTCCACAGATGCTGT
Organism: Cetorhinus maximus; assembly: GCF_964194155.1. Classification (NCBI taxonomy): domain Eukaryota; kingdom Metazoa; phylum Chordata; class Chondrichthyes; order Lamniformes; family Cetorhinidae; genus Cetorhinus; species Cetorhinus maximus. Next base: position 288,065 of record NW_027596444.1, on the reverse strand, counting down.
CAGACCTGCTGAGTTTTTCCAGCATTTTCTGTTTTTGTTTCAGATTTCCAGCATCCGCAGTATTTTGCCTTTAGCTTAGTAAGTGCCGTTCCTTCATCAACCCTTTTCAAACATGCTGTGTGTTTACAGGTCTTCCCAAGTGAGAGGTATCTGCGGAGACATCTCCCTGTGCATGGTGGAGGGGGCGTATTCAAGTGTCAGATATGTAAAAAGTCATTCAAAACTGAACACTATCTCAAACTTCACCTCCTCATTCATTCTGGTAAGTGCATGGCACCTTCTGTCCTGGCAATTTAATTTAAAGTTTGCTGCGTCGTTTTAAAAACTTTGCACTGATTGGTTGAATAGACTTCAGTTACAGAACTTAGGTATTGCTGAAAAAAAGGGACATTTTTTGCCGAAGCCTTTCATTTTACACTCATCAGGATCATTTGCAAGAATACCAAATGGGAAGGCAACAACAATTTATACTATATGAGAAGAGAGTGCTGATTGGTTGGCTGTATGTCTCACAGTCTTGGGCATTGGGCTGTTCTTTGGCCCTGATTCTTCACTCACCTACTTCCACTTTTGTAACATCTCCTGTCTCCGTCCCACATCAACTCATCTGCTGCTGAAACCCCTACCTACGCCTTTCTAGACTCTGGACTTGACTATCCCAACGTTCTCCTGTTCAGCTTCCAACCTTTCTACCCTACATATGCTTGAGCTCGTCCAAAACTCTGTTGCCCGTATCCTAAATCGCACCAAGTCCTTGTTCACCCCTCACCCCTGTACTCGCTGACTTACCTTGGTTCCGGTCCAGCAACAACTCCATTTTGAAAATTCTCATCCTTGTTTTCAAATCATTCCATGGCTTCACCCCTCCCTATCTCTGGAACCTCCTCCAACCCCACAACCCCTCCCAACATATCTGCACCCCTCTAATTCTAGCCTCTTGTGTAATCTCAGTTTTCTTTGTATTTCTTTCTATTGGTGACTATGCTTTCAGCTGCTAAGACCCTAAGCTCTGGAATTCCCTCTGTAAACATCTCTGCCTCTTCACCTCTCTCTCTCTCTTCCTTTAAGACACTTCTTAAAACCTGCCCCTTTTGACCGAGCTCATGTCCTAATATCTCTTTATGTGGCTCAGTGTCAAATTTTGTTTGCTAATCCTCATCTGAAGCACCTTGGAAAGTTTTTGTCCAAGTTGAAAGCTGCGTTAATGCAAGTAGTTGTTTCCTTTGTTATTCCCGGAGACCTAAGGGTTAATATTCAAGCTTCCTTGTATCTTGAAGCAACAAACTTTCCAAGATAACAAGGATAGCTTCTAAGTACCGTGAGGGGAAAGCACTGACTTGTCTTTTGATTTTAATGTTAGAGTGATATATACAAGAGTTGCATGTGCGATGGAATATGTTACAGTAATGATGCCAGAGTGATTAAGGTGTAACTTTATTGGCTGGTGTAGCAAACATACACTGAGGAGTCCATGAACTATGGTATGGAAATATTGTCATCCTAGACCAGACCCCCAAGTTCTTGGTAAGATCCAGTTAGGGCCCAATAAGGTTTTATTTAAAGTAGACAAAGTTTGAGATTCAAGGCACTTACTCAGTGAAGAAAACCACAAGATTTCACCTGCTTTGAACAACAAAAATAAACTTTATTGTACAAGGTCAGAAAGATAAAAAGATTTAAAATATCTATCTTATTAACCCTGAGTGTTAGAGTTTATGGGGTACATGTGAAGTAAGAGACAAACTGTGGTCAAATACACCATACTGCACAAAAAATGGCAGATGCAGCCAAGACAGAGTCCATGGATTTCTCAACAATCCACCCAAACGTCAGTAAACACTGAATCAGTCAATCTGATTGATACTCTGTCTCTCTCATGAGGGATTCCAGTCTTCACCTTCAATGATCTCAATTGAAATTCTCTTCACAAGTTGCTCCAACTCGGGCATCACCAACGATGGCCCACCTCGCAGGGTTTCAATCTCGTCCTTCGCGATTCCGTTCCCCTGGATTCCCGAGTCTGTGCTCAAGCACCAACTCGTAAGCATAACTTCAGCTCTTTAGCCCCGCTGAGCAGAACACTCCTGCTGTAAAGGGGCACCTTTGTCCTGACGGACCGCAGCACGGAGTCACCAACCTTCTCCTGCCGCCATGAATCTTCAGGGCTCCTCCTGAGCCCTCTTCATTTAAAGTCTGCTAACTGTAGCCCTCTTCCTGCTTGGAGCCCCTTTCTCTGCTCCTCTCTTTTCAACTTAATTGGCACCTCTTCCTGTTCCTTTCCCCCTCTCTGGGACTGTTCTTTTGGGACCTCTTCTGGCCTCAGGACCCAGGTTTTTACCCTGTTTTCCTTCACACGCTGGTGCGCGAGACCCAAAGAACCTAATGTTGAACTGAGCATGTGCAGCCTGCTCCCTGTCCGCGCATGCCCGGAAACTCATGTCTGCCGGGATTTGGAATTCCCAACTCTGTTCTCGGCTACAAGGTAAGTCCGGCTTTCGTAAGGCTGTTAATAAAGCCTCTTCAAAGAATTTAAGAACAGTTAAGTCAGGAAACCTTGTTTGACAGCGGTAATTTTGAAATAAGTAACCTCAGCCATTTATGGAAATAGACTGTTCTCAAAGAATTTGGGAACAGAGGCTTCATCGGGTCTTAACTGTGACTTGGAGATCTCTGCACTCTTCTAATTCTGGCCTCTTGACCATCCTCGATGTCAGTCACTCCATCTTTGGTGATTGACTGTGCCTTCAGCTGCCGAAATGCCAACCTCCGGAATTCCTTCTGTAAAGCGCTCCACCCCCCTACCCTGCTTTCCACCTTCAAACTGACCTCTTTAACCAAGCAAGACAAATTTTGTGAAGTGCCGTGGATGTTTAATTATATTAAACGAGCTACATAAATACAAGTTGTTGTTGTTGTGACATGCACCTTCAATGTAGGCAGAATATGGTGTCGAAGAGGGAATGTTCTTTAAAGGACTGGAAGGATAGAACTGGAAATCTGAACGTACCTCTCTGCGTACAGATTGATCATCCATTCTAGATATCCATAAAGTCTGCCACCATCGTGTGTCTGGTGCTAACTTAGAACCAGTCATAGTGAACCCGAGGAAGGAGGTTGATTAATGATGGTGACCATTTGCATACAGACTGGGTGATGGTAGGTTTTTACCTACTGTCCAGTGGCGATGGGGAGGATGTCCTTGGATTTGAGGTTAAGGGCCAATAGAATGAAGTCCCCCTGGGGATCCAGTGTGGAATGTGCTTGGTCAGTCGAACCTGGTGATGCTGTGGAGACTGACAGCATCTTTGCGAACTGGCCTGGGGTAGAAAGGGCGGTAATGTGAGAAATGTAAATATTGCACTGGTACAGCTGGATGTGGCCTTTCTGGGGTAAAGGTTGGGGGGGCGTGGTGGTGGTTAAAAGTCATTATCAGCGCACTTGAAGGGCAGTTTTATTCTGTATCACAACAGTCCTGTGCTTCCGCTGGGAGCACTTTGTGTGGCACCAAATGCAACAGAAGCCTTCCTTCCTTTTCGTCTAATAGGACACACAGGTTCATCCACAAAAAAGCCCTTATGACCCTGTACAATTATTGATCGATACCAGATCTGGGTTTGTAATGTTAGGCAAGATGCATTGAGTAACCTTTAACCCTTCACGCGCACACACGGCAGTGTTGGCCGCCCACCCCCCGCCCCAAGCGCAACATCGGCCGCGGTGCCGTCTTCAGGTGAACTATTAAAGCGAGACCTGTCTGCTCCCTTGTGATGGTAAAAGATTCCCTGGCGTTATTTTGAAGACGAGCAGGGGAATTCTCCCCAGGCGTCCTGACTGGCTACTTTATCACATTGTTGTTTTTGGGACTTTGCTGGGCTTGAATTGGCTGCCTCCATCCCTACATTACAGTGGTGACTTTGTGTGGGGTGCTTTGGAATATTGTGACGTTTTAACAAAATCGCAACCTGACTGTTTCTCGCTGTTAATCTTGAAACTATGAGACAGTTATAGTAAATTGATGGCTGTAAGAAGTGACTAACGCAATCTGTTTTTATATAAAAACAACAATTACAATACCTTTGGGATGGGAATCTGCTTATTGTAAATACAGGACCCTAGAGATGAGCAATAGCAGAGCTGTTTACTATGTACATTTTATAAATGAATATTTATAACTCCCAACGGTACTGAAATTTTATTTATATTTCACAGCACAATATTTATTAAGAGCTGTTAAATCATTTTGGTATCACCAAGTATTGTTCATCCAGAAATATAATCCAATGAAATTCTCTTGGTGGTTTACTCAGTCATGAGCTGAGATTTTCACGACAGAAGTTCAAAGTTCAACCCTGGTCTGTGTTTCTTTTTAAGTTTACTCATCCGCAGACATGGGCATTGTTGGCTAGGATTTATTTACTGCCCATCTCTAAGTGCCCTTGTGAAGGTGGTGGTGAGCTGCCTTCCTGAACTGCTGCAGTCCATGTGGTGTTGCTACACCCACAGGGCTGTTAGGGAGGGAGTTCCAGTGACAGTGAAGGAACGGCGATATATTTCCAAGTCAGGATAGCGGAGGGGAACTTGCAGGTGGTGCTGTTACTACGTCTCTTCCGTCTTTGTCCTTCTAGACGGTAGCAGTCATGGGTTTGGAAGATGCTGTCGATGGAGCCTTGGTGAGTTGCTGCAGTGCATCTTGTAGATGGTACACACGCTGCTGCTACTGTGCGTCGGTGGTGGAGGGAGTGAACATTTAAGGTGGTGGATGGGTTGCTTCTTCAGTGTTGTTAGAGCTGCAGTCAGCCAGCCAGCCAGCCAAGTGGAGCGCGACCTCAGTGACCCCTGTCTTATCCTTCGGAGACTGCTTCATTTTATTCCTTTTTTTTTGTTGTTTTTGAACAGGTGAAAAGCCATTTAAGTGCACGTTGTGTTCAGCAGCATTTAATCGCAAAGATAAAGTGAAGAGGCACATGCTAACCCATGACCCCGTCAAGAAATTCAAGTGCCCTTTCAGGTAGGTTTCCCTTCATTGCGGATCTTCAAGCACAGGAGGCCATTCGGCCCAGCGTGCCTGTGCCAGCTCGTTGAAAGTGGCTAGTCCTCTCAGCTGGCAGAGAAACATTTCTCACTGTAGTTAGGTGAGGTGGGTGAAAGGATTATTCTCTCTTCCTTGGTAATGAACTATCCGGTGCCTCTGAGGATGGAAGTATCAGAACAGTAAAGTTTAGTAAGAATGATTATTTTGATTATTGTTGAAAAGAGAGACATGTCGCCAAAGCTTTTCATCTTGCACTCATCAGGACAAATGCAAGAATGCCAAATTTCAAACAATCACAACGATTTATACTACTGGGGAAAAGGGAAGGGTGCTGATTGGTTGGCAAGTCGACTCTGATTGGCTGAGGCGTTGCCATGGGGAAAGTAACAGGGAACTATAGGGTCCCCAAGTTCCCGGGTAATTCAAAAAAGGTGCAAAGCTTGAACATATTCCATTTGTTTGCTGAGAACATGCATATACATCACTTCTAGCAAGCGTAAGTGAGCCATGTTACCAGCCAGTTACAAATTATTTTGAGACCTAATAACCCAGAGAGAGGATGTCAAATCCCATTACGGGAAATTGAGAACTTGAATTCAATTTAATAAATCTGTAAGTAAAATACCAGCGTCAGTAAAAGTGATTGCAAAGCTGCTTCATTGTCGTAAAAATCCAACTGGACTTCCCCAGTCTGGCCTACATGTGACCCCTGTCCCAAACCAACTCTTTTTGAAGTAGCCTAGCAAGATATTCAGTTGTGTCACCAGCTTTTCAGGAACAGGAGGAGGCCATTCACCCCCTTCAGCCTGTTGCACCTGATCATTGAGATCATGGCTCATCTCCGGTTTAACTCCACACACCAGCCTTTGCCCCATCTTCCTTAATACCTTTGAATAACAGAAACCTATAAATCTTAGCTTTAAAATGAACAATTGGCCCTGCACAGATAGAAGGTGTAAACTATGATAGACAGGAAAAACCCTCTGGTCTCATCCACTCTCTTGCCTACAACTACATTGTAGAAGAGTGTTCCAAACTTAAACAGTACTCTGTGTGTATTAGTGTCCCTTAATTGGAGATGGACAATAAATGTCAGCCCTGTCAGTGAACTGTACCTCCCGAGAATGAGATTGTTTGAGCAGCCTATCTACCGGCACTGCCTGTTGAAGCAGCAATGGTCCCTTTTTCTCATGGGCAGGGGCCATGTTTGGACCTGGGAACCCGGAGACTGAATGTGCCTCAGGGTCTTATTCCCCAGCCTCAGGGAAACAGTGCCCAGGGAGTAACCGCCAAAGGCCATTCTGTTTGCATCTCGACCCCTTCTCTTCCCCCTCGCCTGGATTATCCCTTAGGAATCTGTCCCAAGTTCTGAATGCCAGACGACACATTGGGAGTTGGGTCTTCTTCCCACTGTCCCCCCAATAAACTGGACCATTAGGCTTTTCAACTAAATAAGGGAGGCCAAGGGGTCACAATTTCAAGCTTTGTAAAAGCTAGAACTGTGTTCGCTGTCAGGAGGTGGGTCTTTTCCCAGAGAATAATGGACCTGTGGAACAGGCTGCCGGCTTAACGCAGTGACCACCGATTTGCTGAACTGATTCAGACAAGAGTTGGACATGTTTCTGGCTGGAGTGAAGATCACCCTGTTCTTGAATTAGATACTGGACAACATCAAACAGGGTCAAAGTGATCTCCCGGATTAATTTTGATACTTAAAGGGACTCGGAGATGAATTTCCCAGATGTTTATTCCCGGAATTGACTCCGATTTTTTATCAGGTTTTCCACCTCACCCAGGAGACCACCAGGTTTTAGCTGGGGTGGGGAGTGTAGATATTATGATGCATAAGGGATCACAATTGTAGGGGAAAACCTGGATGGGACCAGAGGGTCTTTTAGCACCTAAATATAGTGTTCCAGACTTTTTTTTAAAAATCATTCATGGAATGTGGGCCATTGCTGACTAGGCCAACATTTATTACCCATCCCTAATTGCCCTTTTTCAGAGGGCATTTAAGAGCCAACCACGTTGCTGTGGGTCTGGAGTCACATGTAGGCCAGACCAGGTAAGGACAGCAGATTTCCTTCCCTAAAGGACATTAGTGAACCAGATGGGTTTTTACAACAATCGACAATGGTTTCATGGTCATCATTAGACTTCTGATTCCAGAATTTTATTGAATTCATTCCACTATCTGCTGTGGCAGGATTCGAACCCTGGTCCGCAGAGCATTACCCTGATTACTAGTCCAGCGCCAATACCACTACACTATCACCTACCCTAGGATAGCCTTGTGGCTTTGCTGAGGAGCATTAGATTGCCCATCACTGATAATAACCTCCTACATGGTGTGATGTCAGTTTGATGTGCCCCATAACTGCCTGAAAAGAGAGAAATGCCTTCTGAAGAATTAAAGCATAAATAATTAAATTGACTGCACGTGAATCATCTGAAGCATCCATCTTTTATGTTTGGGCGGCATTTTCCGCACCCGCCCACCGCCGGGATCTTCTGGTCCCGCCACAACTCACTGGGCTTCTGGCCGGGACACAGCCTCACCCTCAGAGGGTCGTGCCCACGACAAGGCTGGAAAATCCCGGCCTTTGTGTAGTAACTTTCCTGGTGCCAAACGTCTCAAGCGATTGGTCAGTATTGACCAATAGCTGTTCCATCCCAAGTGATTGGTCAATATTGACCAATAGCTGTTCCATCCCGTGTGATTGGTCAATATTGACCAATAGCTGTTCCATCCCAAGTGATTGGTCAATATTGACCAATAGCTGTTCCATCCCAAGTGATTGGCCAGTATTGACCAATAGCACTTCCATCCCAATTGATTGGTCAGTGTTGACCAATAGCACTTCCAACCCACGTGATTGGTCAGTGTTGACCAATAGCTGTTCCATCCCAAGTGATTGGTCAGTGTTGACCAATAGCTGTTCCATCCCAAGTGATTGGTCAGTGTTGGCCAATAGCTGTTCCATCCCAAGTGATTGGTCAGTGTTGGCCAATAGCTGTTCCATCCCAAGTGACTAGTCAGTATTGGCCAATAGCTGTTCTGTCCCAAGTGATTGGTCAGTATTGACCAATAGCTGTTCCTTCCCAAGTGACTGGTCAGTATTGGCCAATAGCAGTTTATAAATATGGCACTGTAATGTATGAATGAACGATTGGGTTATTCTCTCTGCTTTGTATCATTCACAGGGTACACTCGGGTTGTACAAAAGAATTCAATAGACCTGACAAGCTGAAGGCTCATATAATTGCCCACTCAGGTAGGTGAGGGGAAAGCATTATTCATGTTTCCCAATCGCAAGATATTCAGTTGTGTCACCAGCTTTTCAGGAACAGAAGGAGGCCATTCATCCCCTTCAGCCTGTTGCACCTGATCATTGAGATCATGGCTCATCTCCGGTTTAACTCCACACACCAGCCTTTGCCCCATCTTCCTTAATACCTTTGAATAACAGAAACCTATAAATCTTAGCTTTAAAATGAACAATTAGCCCAGCACAGATAGACAGGAAAAACCCTCTGGTCTCATCCACTCTCTTGCCTACAAGTTAATTTTTGTCTTTGTGAGCATGTCAGTGTCACATGTTCCTTCAGCACTGTGGATGTACCCACACCACATGGGCTGCAGCAGTTCAAGAAGGCAGCTCACCACCCACCTGCTCAAGGGCAATTATGGTTGGGCAATAAATGCTGGCCCAGCCAGCGAAGCCCACATCCCGTGAATGAATTAAAAAAAATCCTCCCTGTCTCGATTCAAGAAGGAATTGAGTGACGGAGATTAGTGAATGTGTGACCTTGTTCAAAGTGTTTCAAATTAACACGACAAAGAATTTTGATCAAAACAGATAATTTCCGCACTCTCTTCACCTCCGCATCCCCCCCCAACCCTCCCACCCTTTATCTCCTGCAGTCCCTACCCCTTTGCTGCAGATTCGTGCTGTGGGACCAGAGTTTAGGTGTTTATTCGCCCCTTCTGACTTTCCCAGCCTGCAGAGCCAGGGCTGTAGTCGACCCTTGCAGGTCAGGTCAAGGGAAATGGAATAATCGGCCATGATTCCTGCTGTAGATCACTAGACTCGACTGGATACAATGCTTGTCTGGCGGCTTGAACAAGGACAATATTGGGGTATGACTGTGAATACCCTCTTGGGTCAAATTGCCTGCCAACACGTGCTGTCTGAGATCCAAAATATAAAGAATAGACACTTGTTTGAGACATCAGAGGGTAACTGCAGAAAGTTCCAGCATGAATTGCCAACACTAGCACATAGTACTAACTGAAGGGAGGAGAGGCAGAAGAGGTGCACAGTTGGGTACATTGATTTGGTGAGATGTCAGGTCGGTGGTGTTGGGATCAATCAAGAGAGAAGGGATTGAGCTTAATGGACTTTTCCTGTTCTTATACTCTTATTATGCAATAGATAAGGAAGCCATTCTGCCCATCATGCCTGTGCCAGCTCTTTGAAAGTACTATCCAATTATTTTCCTCCCCTCCTCTTTCCCCGCAGCACTGCAAATGTTTCCTCTTCATGTATTTATCTGATGGGCTTTGAAAGTTACTGTAGAATCTACTTCCACCGACCTTTCAGGCAGCACATTCCAGATCATCAGGACTTGTAGTCTAGTGTGAAAGGGAGAATTCTTCTCATTCTCTCCTCTCCTGGTTCTTTTGCAAATCCCCTGACGTGGTTAGGAGTTAGTCATAGAATTGACAGCTGGGTCTGTGCTAGCGTGTATGGAAATTCAGGAGAAACCGAGGAGAGTGGTTAGAATATGAAGCTCGAAGTAATGGTTAAGTTGAATAACGGATACAATTAGCAGAAGCTAAATAAACGTTGGGGGGTGGGGGTGGAGAGAAGGCCCATGTACAGCATAGGGCTGAATGGCCTTTGTCTGTGGTGCAGACTCAATGTATAGGCACAGGAGGAGGCCATTCATTCCCTCCAGCCTAGTAGCGCTATTCAGTGAGATTGTGGCCGATCCGTCTTTTAATTCCGACCAGCTCCAAATCCCTTTTTTTCATATCCTTATATAATAAAAAAAATCTCTTGACCTTTAGAATTGAGGTTTTTATTTGAGCTGGCGTTAACTGCATTGTGTGGGAGAGAGCTCCATGTTTCTACCACCCTTTGTGTGAAGCAAATGTTTCCGAACTTCTCTCCTGAATGGTCACACTCTGGCTTTTTAAGGTCACGTCCCTTTGTCCAAAACTCCCCCCCCCCAGCAAGGGAAAAAGTTTCTCCCTCTGCGTGTGTGTGTGTAACCCGTCAATTCCTTTCAAGATCCTGAAAAAAAAACCTTCAATCAAATTGCCACTTGCCTTGCGCAATGTGTGTTGCCGTTTTTAATGCTTTGTCAGCAGCTTATGGGCCCTGTTTCATTTTGGGATTGCTTTCTTGTATTGATGGGAGCTTTTTTAATTACTTTTTTTTTGGCTGCAGGAATCAAACCGTACAAGTGCCAGTATTGCAGCAAGAGCTTTAGCCGGCGGGCCCACATGATGGAACACCAGCACTCGCACACAGACACCTACACCATTCGCTGCGGCCCGTGCGGGAAAGGCTTCACCCGTGAGAAGTACCTCAAGCAGCACCGGTGTGGGCTCTTCGCCGGGCGAGGGGAGGAGCGGCAGGTGAGGAAGAGGCGCTGCGGGGCCCGCAGGGGGCCGTACAAGCCCAAGAGGGCCACGGTGGGGAGCCGCCCGGCTCCGGGGGCACTGAGGCAAGAGGCCGAAGAGCAGCTGCAGCAGCAGCAGCAGCCGCCGCCGCCGAGGGCCGGGGGGCGCGAGGAGGAGGAGGAGCACGTCATCGTCCTGTCCGAATCGGAAGACGCGAGCGCCACCGGCAACGCCGGTCAGACCTGGCTGACCGTCTCGGCGCCAGCGAGTGCCGGCTTGACTGAGCTGCCCACCAGCCAAGGCGTCACCATGGTTACAGTTCCAGTTTACATCCAAGCCTCGGATTAAAGAGACTTAATCACTACAGCAAAGACTTTTTTTTTATATATATTAAAAAAATATATATATATATATATATAAAACTATCGATGATAGACTTTGACTGAGAGAAACTGGTAAAAAGGTATCTTGTTATCTTTTCATCCTGGCATCCTTTGCATAGAGTTACACAAACAAAGCTGGTTTTATTACAGCAGGACTAAATCGCCGTGTGCAATGACCTTCCTTCCAATCACAAATAAAAGACACTTTTCCAATAAAAGTAAAAAAAACCTCCTTCTCTCAGGTCATTTGTTTGCGGCTGATGGGAACAGGAAGTTACGAAGGGTTGCAGTGTGTTTTGGGGGCTAAACTCTTGACGGTTCGATGTGACAAAGCGTGAAAGTCATCCGCTTTGGATCCCAGAAAGAAGGAAAGACTTGCATTTCTATAGCACCTCCCCACTACCTCAGGATGTCCCAAAGCACCTTGTAGCCGATGAAGTACTTTTTGAAGTGTAGTCACTTTCCTGATCACAGCGAGCTCCCACAAACAGCAATGTGATAATGACCAGTTTGCTTTTGTGATGTTGAATGGAGGGATAAATATTGTCCCAGACACTAGGGAGAACACCCCTGCTTTTTGAAATAGTGCTCTGGGATCCTTTACATCCACCTGAGCGGGCTGCTGGGGCTTTGGTTTAACTTCTCATTGGAAAGACAGAACCCTGACAGTGAAGCACTCCCTCAGTACTGCACTGGCAGCTCTGCCTAGATCTTTGTGCTTAAGTCTCTGGAATGGGACTGAAGCCAAACCTCCAAACTCTTGACAAAAGTGTGACCGACTGAGGAGTGGCTGATATGGGGGGAGGGCAAGGCCTAAGAGGGATTTGAACGCAATTGTGAAACTTCGTAATTTGAGAGTGGCCTAGAAGCTAGTGCAGCTGAGCAAAAGCTTGGTGCAAGGCAGTGGGCAGATACAGGTACAGAGTTTTGGATGAGTTCAAGTTTACAGGGGCTGGAAGACGGAAGGCTGGCCAGAAATACATTAGAATAGCTGAGTCCTGCAGGGAGCAGGGGCATAGATGAGGGTTTCTGCAGCAGAAACAATTAGGGAAGGACAGGTACAAGAGATATGGAGGTGGGAAATAGGCACTGTTACTGAAAAGCTCAACTTGAGGTCAAAAAGGACAGGAAAGTGACAAGCTAGGTTCAGCCTGAGACAGCAGCCAGGGCAAGGGATGGATACGGAAGGGGGCAGGGCCCAGTATTTGGAAGAAAGTTTTCTTCATCTAATAACTGGAGGATGGCTCTGCAATGTGACAAGTCGAAGGCAATAAAGGGGCTGAGAGAGAAATGTGATGTAGAACTGAGTGGAGAGAGAATCTGACATGTTTTTGAATGACGGGTGAGTGGACAAGTACAAAAAAAAAATGAGAGTCTATTGGAACGTTGTCCTTGGTGGGTTGGGATACAAAGGGGAAGAAATTATGCTTCAGTTTGACAGAACTGTCATCAGACTTTATCTGGAGCACTGCCTTCTGATTTGGACACCACACATCAGGAAGAATGTATTGAGCTTGGAGAGGGGTGTAGTACAGATTCACCAGAATGATACTTGTGTTTAAAAGGCTAAGTTATGAGGGAAAATTTCATGAATTATGTTTGTGTTCCCTTGAGTTTGGAAAGTTCAAAGGTAATTTAACTTCAATATCGCCGAGAAGAAAGATGTTGACAAAGCTTTTTCTCTTGTACCCATTAGGACAAATGCAAGAATGCCAAATTTTAAACTATCAGAACAATTTGTACTACAGGAGTAATTGACTAAAGTGTTGAAAATGATAAAAGGAGTGAATGATCACAAATCCCCGAAGGCAGCAGAACAGGTCGACGAGGTTGTTAAGAAGACATATGGAATCCTTTCCTTTGTTTAGTCAAGGTATAGAATATAAGAGCCAGGGAGGTTATGCTGGAACTATATAAAACATTAGATAGGCACAACTTGAGTACTGTTCTTGTGTGCAGTTCTGTTCACCTCATTACAGAAAGGATGTAATTGCATTCGAGAGGGTACAGAGGAGGTTTACGAGGATGTTTCCAGGACTAGAAAATTGTAACCATGAGGAAATATTGGATTGGCTGGGGTTGTTCTCCTTGGAACAGAGGAGGCTGAGGGGAGATTTGATTGAGATGTACAAAATTGTGAGGGGTCTGGGATATGGTGGATGAGGAGGGCTCAATTACCTTAACACAATGGTCAGTGACTGGGGGCATTGATTTAAAGTGATTGGTAGAAGGACTAGAGGGAAGGTGAGGAAAACGATTTTCACCCAGAGGGTGGTTGGGGTCTGGAACTCACTGCCTGTAAAGGTCACCGAGGCAGAAACCCTCAGCTAATTTAAAAGGTGTCTGGGTATGCTCCCCAAGTGCTGTGACCTGCAGGCTATCGGCCAAATGCTGGAAAGTGGGATTAGGCTGGGTGGCTTGTTTCTTGGCCGGGACAAACACAATGGGCCACGGGACCACCCTGTGCTGTAACCTTTCTATGCTTAGGCACAGTAAACACGGAGAAATTACTTCCTCTGAGGGGAATCCAGAATAAGTGCGCACAGCCTTGAATTTAAAACTAGACTATACAGGATTGAAGTCAGGAAGCAACTTTTTAAGGGGTGGTTGAAATCTTTCTATTGAATTGCATCCACATACAATAAACGAGGAGTGCAGTGGCAGTTATTACATGGCAGGCATGGCATTTGTTTTGCACGAATCTCTCATCTTGCTAAAAGGCTTCTTAATTTTATGTCCTACTCTTTAATGCTTGACTGAGCTGGTAGCCACCTTGCTACTGGGTTATAATAGTGGGTACAAGCCCAATACCACTGCTACAAGGCTGCAATCTTAAAATGATGCACCAGTACAGTACTGAGGGGAATGCCTCACGGTCAGAGGTGCTGTTCTTCAGATGAGGTGTAAGTGAGGTTCTTTGCCTTTCTGCTTGGCTGAATGATGAAGCAGTCATGGTAAGATCAATAGAGTTTATATTCTGTGAGGATGGGATCACATCTACTGGAGGCAATCTTAATGCAGACCTATTTTTCATGCAATATCCTTTTAAAGTTGATAACTTTTACAAATGTACTTAATTACTTTTTAAAGAACTTTCTTATTCAAAGGGCAGCTGTAGTTTGGAATAATTTGGCTAATTATATGGTTGTATTTTTGATTAGGAGAGTTGGATTACTATAGGTTTAGAAACTTGGGATTTCACAGCGTTTCCATTTTCATAACACTTAACATAGCGAAATATCACAAGGCACTTGTAGGGCTGAAGGAGGGTTTATTTGTTTATTCGTTCATGGGATATGGGTGTTGCTGGCAAGGCCAGCATTTATTGACCAGCCTTAAATGCCCTTGTGAAGGTGGTGGTGAGTCACCTTTATGAACCACTGCAGTCCATGTAGTGTAGGTACACCCACAGCACTGTTAGGAAGAGAGTTCCAGGATTTTGACCTAGCGACAGGGAAGGAACGGTGCTGTATTTCCAAGTCAGGATGGTCTGTGGTTTGGAGGGGAACTTGCACGTGGCGGTGGTGTTCCCATGTGTCTGCCGCCCTTGTCCTTTTAGGTTGGGATGTCCTGTGGTGGGGAAAGGCACTATAGAAATGCAAGTCTTTTCTTTATTTTGCTCTACCATCACTGTGCTTCCACCCAGCACACCCCACCCCTGCCACCCACCCATTCTTTCACCATTTCCTTGAAGAGAATATTTTCTGGCGCATGGTCAACAGGAGGAGGTGCAGCGTCCATCTCTTTAAGACACAATGGCATCATTGTGTGTCATGGACGTACCGTGGTGATGGGCTTGAGGGACAGAATGACCATGGGGCTGGCGTATGATGGATGCCAACTTCCTGGGGCATGCAAGAGGTCTTCTGGTTTATTTACAGGGATAAATTTCTATCTTTCTCAGGAGAATTTTAGGGAGCACCAAGGAGTGAATAAAGTTCCGATTTCAGACACGTTCTGCAGTTTTGGAGGGGGGAAACTCTGCCTGGGAACAAGGTGCTGGGCAGAATTGCCTTTAAGGGAATACTTGTCGGCGGGCGATCAACAGCCGGGGGCGCCCCGCCCCTTTAAGGCGCCCCGCCCCTTTAAGACGCCGCGGCGTCATTGCGTCACGGGTCACGCGCCCTGGTGACGGGGCCGTGCGTGCTCTGGGCCGAGCGAGAGGAGGCGCCGGGTAGAGAGAGAGAGAGAGAGAGGCGAGCGGGGCCGCCGGGGGCCGGAGCACCGCGGGCAGGAGGACAGTGCGAGCCGCGGGCACGATGAGTGTGTTCGGGAAACTGTTCGGCAGCTCGGCCAAGGCCGGCAAAGGGCCGACTCCGCAGGAGGCCATCCAGAAGCTGCGGGAGACGGAGGAGATGCTGACAAAGAAGCAGGAATTCCTGGAGAAAAAGATCGACCAGGAGCTGCTCACAGCCAAGAAACACGGCACCAAAAACAAGAGAGGTACAGACACAGAGAGAGAGAGAGAGAGAGAACACACACAATTCATCACCCAAAACCTGAATACAGCCCCCCCCCCCCCCCCCGCCAAAAACCCAGTGATGTACCCCCCCCAAAACCCAGTGGGATCCCCCCCTCCCCCCCAAAACCCAGTGGGATCCCCCCCTCCCCCCCCAAAACCCAGTGGGGTGTCACTCCCCCCCCCCCCCCCCTCCAAAACCCAGTGGGGTGTCACTCCCCCCCCCCCCCCCCCCAAAACCCAGTGGGGTGTCACTCCCCCCCTCCCCCCCCAAAACCCAGTGGGGTGTCACTCCCCCCCCCCCCCTCCAAAACCCAGTGGGGTGTCACTCCCCCCCCCCACCAAAACCCAGTGGGGTGTCACTCCCCCCCCCCCCCCTCAAAACCCAGTGGGGTGTCACTCCCCCCCCCCAAAACCCAGTGGGGTGTCACACCCCCCCCCCCAAAACCCAGTGGGGCGTCACTCCCCCCCCCAAAACCCAGTGGGGTGTCCCCCCCAAAAACCCAGTGGGGTGCCGCTCCCCCCAAAACCCACCAGGGTGTCACCTTAAAACCAAGTGAGATGTCACCCTAAAACTTACCGAGTATCACCCTAAAACGCGGCAAGATGTCACCCTAAAACTGAGCGGGGTGTTTCTTCCACACCCCTCAAAAAAAACCTGAGTGGGGTGTTCCCCCTGTTCCCACCCCAACTGAGTGGAATGTCGCCCTTTAACTGAACAAGGTGTCATCCTCAAACCGTGTAGGTGTATAAACAGAATGTGTAATTAGCCAACTAAAATAATATAATCAACCAACTAAAAGAGATACCATCAACATAAAGAAGGATGATGTCATCAACATAAAGAAGGATGATGTCATCAACATAAAGAAGGATGATGTCATCAACATAAAGAAGGATGATGTATAAGAAGAACATTTAACCTAGCAAATGTTAAATAAAACTCAAATAAAATGACCCATTAAAATAATTAAAATGAAAGCTTTTTTAAAGAAACTTAAATCTGTAATTAAAACTACTCAAATTTTAATTAATTTGAAATTGTATGCAAAACAAAACTCATTGACATAAAACAGTTGCAATTTGAACTGAAGTTGTGATATTTGGGATAGCGAATCATGCTAAACTGTGTCTCCTTTATCAAAAAAAAAAGAACGCATGGAGGGAGAGAAAAGGCCATTTGAGCCATTCCATTCACAGTCCCTGTGTAATTTATTTGCTCAATTTTGCCTGGCACAAAACTATAGATGATGTCTGAAATTGGAACTTTATTTGTCTCCTTGGTATTCCCTAAAATTCCCCTGGAAAAGACAAGCTTATCCCTATAAATAATCCAGGAGAATCCCTCTTGAATGTTCCAGGAAGATGTCATACATCACACTCCAATCCCATTGCCATTCCATTTGGTCATGGCAGATCTGTACCTCGACACCATTTGCCCATCTTAGCTCCATATCCCTTGATATCCTTAACCAACAACATTTAATCAGCCTGGGATCTTGCAAATATCCATGGATCCACAGATTTTGACCATAATCCTTGGCTCCAGGTATTTTTTTTAAACAAAATGATGTTTTAACCTCACAAGCAATGGTCTCCAAATTAATCATGTGCATTAGCAGCTGCAGCCCTCCATCCATTTGACACAGTAAATGGAAATAAGACAAAGGAGCACTCTGGATGGGCTCAGTACCCTGGCTGTTTCAGGACTCTATTAATGTAGGGTGGCATAAGAATTTGTTAGGTTCCTAGATGACTGTGTAATACCAACACACTGCGGGGAACCACACCCATCCCTTCGAGACAAAAGTTTTGCAAAAAACAATACACTTCAGTTTTAGCACTGGATTATTTTATTTTTCTTGCGGACAGACCGCAGACAAACGCAAACTGGGCGACCGTTTTGCGGAACACCTGTGGTCTGTCCGCAAGAAAGACCCAAACCTCCCTGTCGCTTGCCATTTTAACACTCCACCCTGTTCTCTTGCCCACATGTCTGTCCTTGGCTTGCTGCATTGTTCCAGTGAAGCCCAACGCAAACTGGAGGAACAGCACCTCATCTTCCGACTAGGCACTTTACAGCCTTCCGGGCTGAATATTGAATTCAACAACTTTAGATCTTAAACTCCCCCTCCCCCCATCCCAACCCCGTTTCCTCCCCCCACCCCCGCTTTTTTTTTTCAATAATTTATATAGATTCTTCTTTCCCCACCTATTTCCATTATTTTTAAATCTAAAACTAAAACCTTGTTAGTCTTTCCACCCCACCCCCACTAGAGCTGTACTTTGAATATCCTGTCTTCCATTCTTAATTAGCACTTTTCTTAGACAAATATCACCTATGCTTCAGTTCTGCCGAAGGGCCATGAAGGCTCGAAACGTTAACTGATTTCTTCTCTGCCGATGCTGCCAGACCTGCTGAGTTTTTCCAGGTAATTCTGTTTTTGTCCAGACTACAAGTTGGGCGGGTTTGCACCACCAGTGTCCTTATATACAGCTGCTTCTATCAAACCTGCTCATTTGAAGTGACGTTTACTCCTTTCTAATTTGGTGGGGGGAGTAAAACTGCCCTACTCTTTAACCCAAAGTAAACACAACCACGCCAGATAAAGTGAGTTTGCAAACTGTCATGTGAATCCCACTCCTAACCTCCTCCCTCACATTAGTAACCTCTGGAGCTGTGTTCTGGGATGAATTGGCCTGTTTCCGGTGAAGTGTTATTCTGTGTTTTCTTGGAAGAGCTACAAAGCTGAGTGGTTAAGAGCCGAATTGTGATGTCTTTTCTCTCGATGCAGATGGCTGATGAGAATGGTTCGTCTTCCCCTGTGGTCAGTCTCTTACTCTTTTTTTTAAAAAAACACAGGGAACTCTGGGTTGGATGAGTGCACCTTTTGTGCATCTTTGAATTGTAGAAGTGTCGAACCAATGTCATGGAGGTATTTGCAGATAAAAGCAAACTACTGCGGATGCTGGAAATCCAAAATAAAAACAGAAAATGCTGGAAAAACTCAGCTGGTCTGGCAGCATCTATGGAGAGAGAGACAGAGTTAACATTTTGAGTCTGTTTGCAGGGCTCTGAAGAAGAGTCATACGGACTCGAAACGTTAACTCTGTTTCTCTCTCCACAGATGCTGCCAGACCTGCTGAGTTTTTCAAGCACTTTCTGTTTTTATCATGGAGGTACACTTCCTGTTGGAGGCATAGAGACCCATCTTTTTGTTGTCTTCCCTCTGAATTATTTTACAGTGGACGTAAAAGATCAGACAGTGCTACTCGAAGAAAGAAAGCAAAGTTTATCCAATGTCCCGGCCAACATGGATCCCTCAACAACACCGTTTATATTAAAAAAAAACAGATGAACTAGTTGTTTATCTCATTATTACATGTGGGAATGTGTGTGAAATTGGCTGCTGCATTTCCTATATAATGGTGATTACTTCCCAATTAATGGAATCCTGTTTTTATGTTAGGAAACAAATTGATTTACCATGTTCAAACCCCGTTCTTCCCTTTGAGGGGATATAAGAAATCGGAACAGGAGGGGGCTATTTGTCCCTTGGCCCCTGCTTCACCATCCAAAAAGATCATGGTTGTCTACTTTAACTCCACGTTCCTGCACTATCCCCATATCTTTTGATCCCCTTAATGTCTAATAATATTTTGATCTCAGTCTTGAATATACTCAATGACTTAGCATCCACAACTCACAGGGGTAGAGAATTCCAAACATGCACAAGCAGCTGAATGATTTTAAAGTTAATTGTAAAAATTCACACCCTTGTTTTCAAATCTTTTCATGGCCTCACCCCCTCCTCTCTCTGCAACCTCCAACAACCGTTCAAGATCTCTGCACTCCTCTAATTCTGTCTCGAGTGGTTTGGTACAACTGAATGACTTGCTAGGCCATTTCAGAGGGCAGTTAAGAGTGAGCTGCATTGCTGTGGGTCTGGAGTCACATGTAAGCTTGACCAGGTAAGGACAGCAGATTTCCTTCCCTAAAAGGCATTAGTGAACCAGATGGGTTTTTACTACGATCCAATGGTTTCATGATCACCATTACTGAGACTAGCTTTCAATTGCAGATTTATTAATTAATTCAATTTAAATTCCACCAGCTGCCGTGGTGGGATTTGAACCCATGTCCCCAGAGCATTAACCTGGGCCCCTGGATTAATTACTAGTCATGTCACATTACCACTACTCCACTATCCCTGATTTTAATTGATTCACCACCGGTGGCTGTACTGCCGATGCCCTAAGTTTTGGAATTCCCTCCCTAAGCCCCTCTGTGATTCCACCTCTCCCTCCTCCTTTGATGTTCCTTAAAACCATCTTCACTTGTTATAATAGCTCCTTATGTGGCTCAGTGTCAAATTTTGTTTGGCCCTGTGAAGTGCCTTTTTACTACATTGCAGGCATAGGTGCTGTATAAATGCAAGTTAGTTTAGGAATGAAAAGGGAGAGAGGGAACAGTGCCTGCTGTCTGTTTGTAACACATATGGCTGGTCTACAGCCTGTAATAATTCTGTGGGTTACTGGTGTATACTTTCCATATGTCCAGGAACTGTATGAATCGTCATCTTTGTGCTACGCATTATCTAACAAAAATCTTTTAAAGTAAGCATAAGACTTAACAAACCTAGCGTAACCTCAAATAAAAACAAAAAATGCTGGAAAAACTCAGCAGGTCTAGCAGCATCTGTGCTCTGAAGAAGAGTTAATGTTTTGAGTCCACATGACTTCTGAGCACAGATGTTGTCAGACCTGCTGAGTTTTTCCAGCATTTTCTGTTTTTTTTTTTGGATTTCCAGTATCTGCTGTATTTTGCTTTTATACCCGTGTAACCTCAACCTGAAATGAGTTTATTTTTCACTGCGAAATCTGCACCTATGTTTTCCCTCTTCTCTATGATCTGTTTTGATGTAAATGACTGATGCCTCCTCGATAATGGAAAGGAGATGGCTGCATTTCAATAGTGGAACAGCCCTTTCTGTAATCAAACAGCCAGCCTTGTGAGCCAATGGGGTTTGCACAGGTGCTGTAAGGGTGAATTCCAGTATTACTTGCCTGGAATAGTGGACATTGGAATCTATTTATGACTGGATCCCATTGTTCAAATGCAGCCAATGATTTCAGTTTTGCCTATCATGTGGTGGCACAGGAAGTAATGTTTGAACTTGACTAGAAACCTTTGCTTACACGTACACTGTGGGTGCTTGGGTTTTCCAGAGGCCTCTCTTTAAAAAGGGAATGCTTCTGGGGAAATGCAACATACAGCCTCTGTGACACACTGTCTTGGTTCTCTTGGCTGCTCAAAGTGACAAAGACGTCCAGGTTAATCGCACTTGTGTTATTTTCAAACCTATGAATAGACGTATACAGTTGTCTCAGTGATGATCTCATGCCTTTGCCAGTTCCAGACTTGGTTGTCCCAGTGCTCCCCAAGCCAGAACTCAGACCTCCAAACTCTGCTCCCTTTCCCACACAGGTCCCACTCACCTATTGCCTCAGACCTTGCTGAACTATTTTGGCTCTTGGTTCCACCTTCACCCACCATCAGCAGCCATGCCTCACTCACCGCCTTGGCCCTTTACCATGAGCTCGTCAGCTTTCTCCCTTCATCTCTACACCTCAATCTCTTCCTTTAACACGCTCCTTAAACCATATCTCACTGATCAAACTTTTGATCACCCCTCCTAATGGCTGCTTCATTGGCTTGGCATTGATTTTTTAATGTAAGATGTTTAGACTGAAGCATTGCCTCAGAATATTAAATAATAAAAAAAAACAGGCTAGTGACTTTGCCCCAGTAATATTGGGCATATATGTCATGTTGAAACGCAGAGTAATGACTCTGCAGTCTTGGCATAATACGTACTTTTCCAACCTCATAAACTCTGTTTACTGAGTGCTTTTCAAGTGTTTGTAAGGCATACTTAGAGCTATTTGTGTTTTGAAAGGAATTGAATGGTAGGGTCTTTTATGTTCTTGTGTCTAGATCTAGATATCTTGGGGAGTAGAGATCAATAGGACCTTTATATAACAATTCATTATATACATAAAACCAAATAAGTGACCAACTTGAGGTGAAAGCCAAGTTAATATTGTTAAGAGTAAAGTTGGATGATGCCCCTAATTTTGCTGCCAGTTTGAGTGGGCAGTGTTCTGTTTACATTATAATTGCTGATGTTAGAGCTAAGTAAAATATAAATTCAAAACTCCTAATTCTGTTGCCAGTTTCAGTGGACGGTGTTCTGTTTACAGCAAGTAGTGAATGAATGTTAGTCTGACAAATGAATAATGAATCCATCTTCAGATAAGTGTTCTGTATGTGTGTAAACTGAACCTCAGTTTATTTTAAAAAGTTGTTTACCTCATTAGTGACTCTGTCTCCACGCTACATCTAAGCCAGTACTCAGTTAAATACCATATGGGTATTAACCAAGCATGTTCCAATTTGCTTGTTTATCACTTGGGTGGGCCTTCCATTTTGACCCCAGCATCAAAAGAACAGGAACTAAATCCTTAGTGGAGAAACTGGTGGCTTTAGCATTTATCACGCATCGACACATACATCGAGACTGTCTCTATGTGCATTGAACCCTGAACCTGATCTCTCTCCTCTGCCAGAATAAAAAAAAACTTAAACACAGACTGTATTTATACTTAGGCAGAGTCACCATATGACTAAACACCATATGACCAAACCGTGCTGGCTAAACAAAGTCAGGTTTTAAGGTGGTCATGGTTGACAAACCTTTTGAGTTTTTTTGAGGATGTAACTAGCAAGAAAGATGAAGGGGAACTAGTGGATTTGTTATAATATATTTGGATTTTCAAAAGGCATTCGATAAGGTGCCACACAACAGGTTGTTACATAAGATTAAGGTTCATGTGATTGGCAGTGTAATGCATTAGCAAGAATTGAAACGAAAACGAAAATGCTTGAAAAACTCATCAGGCCTGGCAGTATCTGTGGAGAGAGAAACAGAGTTAACATTTCGAGTCCGTATGACCTTTCTTCAGATTTCCAGCATCCGCAGTATTTTGCTTTTATCTTAGCAAGCATTGAAGGTTGGTTAATGGCCTGAAAACAGAGAGTAGGGATAATTGGGTAATTTCCAGGATAGCAGGTTGTACTTAGCAATGTGTTGCAAAGATCAGTGCTTGGACCTCAGCTATTTACAATGACTTGGATAAGAGGACCATATATCCAATATACCCAAGTTTGTTTATGATAAATACAAAGCTAGGTGGGAAAGTAAACTATGAAGAGGTTGCAGAGAGTTGTAGACTGGTTAAGTGATTGGACAATAAAGTGGTAGATGGAATATAATGTGGGGAAATGTGAAATCATTCAAAAGGAGAATTTTTTTTAAAAGGTGCGAGACTAGTAAATGTTAGTGCTCAGAGGGATTTGGGTGTCCTTGTACACAAAACTCACATGCAGATACAGCAAGTGATTTGGAAGGCAAATGCTATGTTGGTCTTTATTGCAAGCATGTTGGATTACAAAAATAAGGAAGTCTTGCTTTTGTGAGACCACACCTAGAGTACTGTTTATAGTTTTGGTCTCCTTGCCTAAGGAAGGCGACACATGCCCTAGAACGGTGCATTGAAAATTTACCAGATTGACTCCTAAAATGAGTGTTACGATGGGGGATAGGCCCATTCTGCTCAATATTCTCAGGAGTTTAGAAGAATGATCGGTGATCTCATCGAAACGTATATATTTCTTACGGAGCTTGACAGGGTAGGTGATGAGAGACTGTTTCCCTAGTTGGAGAGTGGATCTAGGGATCATGGCCTCAGGATAAAGGATGAACCTTTTAGGATGGAGATGAGAAGAAATTTCTTCACTTAGACAAACGGTTGTGAATCTTTAGTGTTCTCTCCTAAGGGCTGTTGATGCTCAGTCATTGAGTATATTCGAAACTAATAGATATTTTGGCACTAAGTGAATCAAGCCATGTGGGAATTGGGTGGGGAAGTGAAGTTGATGTGGAAGTTCTGTCAACGTATTGAATGTGGAGTTGGTTTGAGGGGCTGTATAGCCTACTCCTGCTCCTACTTAGGTCTGCTGTTGAAGCTCGATCCTTTGTAGTTGTAGTTGGGGTTTGAGGTGATATCTGACCGTCTACTAGTACCTTAGTTTTAAAATGCACGGCCAGCATGGTAACCGACAGGTACGTTCATCTGAGTACTGTTCTCATATCCACTTAGCATAACTTGCCTCAGAAAGTTCCATATAGAACTCTAAAATAAAAGCAAAATACTGCAGAAACCTGAAGTAAGAGTCATATTGGACTCGAAACATTAACTCTTTTTCTGCCCACAGATACTGCCAGACCTGCTGAGTTTTTCCACCATTTTCTGTTTTATTCCATATAGAACCCTCCCTTGTTGAGATAGCTTGTATCAATATGACAGACTGCAGTTTGAAGTACAGGATCGTAGCTTCTTTGCTCTGTGCTGCGTGCACTGATGTCAGTGGGTGTGGATATCGAATATTCTGCTGACACTAT
Source organism: Cetorhinus maximus (assembly GCF_964194155.1). Taxonomy (NCBI): domain Eukaryota; kingdom Metazoa; phylum Chordata; class Chondrichthyes; order Lamniformes; family Cetorhinidae; genus Cetorhinus; species Cetorhinus maximus. The sequence continues at coordinate 264,034 of NW_027596444.1, read as the reverse complement.
CCTGTCTAGCCTTGTACATAAAGTACAGCATTGGGTGAGATGCTGCAAGGTAACCATAAGACAAAAGAGCAGAAATTAGGCCATTCAGCCCATCAAGTCTGCTCCGCCATTCAATCATGGCTGATAGGTTTCTCAACCCCATTCTCCCGCCTTCTCTCCATAACAAACCCAAACTGCTTAACAGATTTCCCTTTTTTTAAACTAGCCGTTAATGATTTATTTTTAGCCTTGTAGAGTGTAAAAAGAATAGAATGAAGTCATTCAGTGTTAGTGGGTGTGTTACTGAATTTGTTCCTTCATGACAACAACCTGTTGAATCACTCCTGTTACAGATAATTTCATTTGTTAATTCATGAGTATTCCTCCTACCAGTTTCTGGTTTTTTCCTGCTGCATCTAATGTTAAGGAACAATCCTGAGACTTAAATTATTTCGCCCTTGGAATCTTGTCCCTGCTGTGGCCTGTGAGTGAAGTTAAGATTTTCAAAGGACTGAACATATGTATTAACAAGCTGTCAAATCTCTCAACCTTCCATTTTGTGTATTCACCTGGTTTCCACACAATTCTCTTGAAGGTGCTGACTGTTGGGAGTTTGTGGTTGCACAAGTGGTTAAACTTGGATTCCTCTTTGAGTGGTTATTCGTCACACATGAGTTTAGACAAGGGGCATCATGCTATTTGCATCATCACTATTAGAAGATAAGGTGTATTTTTTCTTCTTCCTTTGAAGTTCCTATTAATCACTGGAAATGTGGTGTAATGAGCCACTTTTCCAAAGTGTTAGCTTGGCTGCTGTGTTTCTTCTATTATAACAGTGACCACATTTTAAACAGTACTCCATTGGCTGTGAAGGACTTTGTGGCATCCTGAGGTTGTGAAAGGCGTTATATAAATACAAGTCTACCCTTTTTATGATGGGGAGGGAGCAGATAATATTCACCCTCTCAATCTTCATTCCTAAAACAATTACAGTAAGAACTTTCATAAAGGAAACAATTGCAGAAATATCCCTGGTAGAGTTGGTTTTCTCTCTCTGTGCAGGGAAGAACATGATCATAACATTGCAATTCACCTTTTTCCGAATGAAACCGGTATTTCATGTTTGAACACAATGAAATTACCATTTTTTGTAGGAGACACAGCAGCCAATTTTACATAGCGAGGCCCCACTTAACAGCAATGACTAAATAACCAGTTACTCTGGGTCTTTAAAGCTGATAATGAGGAATAAATGTTGGTGAGGATATCAGAAAAATGCTCCTTCAAATAGCACTGTGGATTCTTTTACATCCACCTTAAAGCAATCAACAGGGAAGATAACAAAAAATTATATCTCTCTCTCTACCAGAAAATATACCTCCATGACATCTGTAGACCCTTTTACAATTCAAAAATGCATAAATGATATAATATAAAATACACACCACACACAATTATACTATTATTGATTTTTCTCATCAGATATCAGCAATGAGAAGCCATCATAACCAGTCTTCCCTCTAATTTCCCTCTGCTTTGCACAGACCATTTATTACCTGCGCGGCTACTTTAAGATACGCAGCTCTTAAAGGGGCTATTTCTTGTGTGTGGCCTGCATTTTCTCCTATGCAGGAAGTTATGAGCTGCTGTTACGTGCCATGCACCCTTGCAATTTAAAGTGAATGTTGATCACATCTGTGCTCTTAACTGCTGAACTGAAACACAAACATGCTGTGGGTCATCATCTTCCAGGCCTACACCATCACAGACCCACCAGAACAGATTAACTAATCACTCACATCATTGTTGTTTATGGGACCTTGCTGTGTGAAAATTAGATGCCATTTCCCTACAGTGCAGCAGTAATTACACCTCTTCAGAAGTGCTTTTCTGTCTGTAAAGAGACTTGTGACACTAACTTGCATTTATATAGCAGACAAAATACTGCAGACGCTGGAAAAACTCAGCAGGTCTTGCAGCATCTGTGGAAGAGAGAAACAGTTAAAATTTCAGGTCTGTGACCTTTCAGATCCCTGGGGAAAGGTCACAGACTGAAACTTAACTCTGTATCGCTCTCCATGGATACTGCCAGACCTGCTGAGTATTCCCAGCATTTTCTGCATTTATATAACACCTTTCAACCGGAAATTTATTTATTACACATTTTTGCGTTCATTTGTTTTAAATTGCTTTGCATGTAGTAGCATTCCTGATGGCAAATTCTTCTCTGTCCTTGTAGTACCTGGCGTATACAAAAACCGACTGACTGAAAGAGATCAGAATGGATTTGATTATGACCTTAAATTGCGATGTTGTCACCAAACCAATTAAGTGGCTTTAATCTTCAGTTCAGCAGAAACCAACAAGAAACTACCACTGTTCAGATGCTCTACACTCTAAAATTTAATGGCTTTTTATTCAAAAGGAGGTTGATTTAGCTAAGTTTATTCTTTCGTCAGATGTGGGTGTTGCTGTCCAAGTCAGCATTTATTGCCCATCCCTAATTGCCCTTGAGAAGGTGGTGATGAGTTGCTGCCTTGAACCGCTGCAGTCCATGTGGTGTAGGTACACCCACGGTGCTGTTAGGGAGGGAGTTCCAGGATTTTGACCCAGTGACAGTGAAGGAACGGCGATATGTTTCCAAGTCAGGATGGTGTGTGGTTTGGAAGGGAACTTGCAGGTGGTGATGTTCCTATGCATCTGCTGCCCTTATCCTTTTAGATGGTAGAGGTCATGGGTTTGGAAAGTGCCTTCAAAGCAGCCTTGGTGAGTTTTGCAGTGCATCTTATAGATGGTACACACTGCTGCTACTTGTGTGTCGGTGGTGGGAGGGAGTGAAAGTTGAAGGTGGTGGATGGGGTGCCAGTCAAGCAGGCTGCTTTGTCCTGGATGGTGTCAAGCTTCTTGAGTGTTGTTGGAGCTGTACTCATCCAGACAAGCGGGGAGCATTCCATCACACTCCTGACTTGTGCCTTGTAGATGGTGGACAGGCTTTGGGGAGTCAGGAGGTGAGTTACTTGCTGCAGAATTCCCAGCCTCTGACCTGCTCTTGTAGCCACAGTATTTATATGGCTTTTGGTTCATTGATATTTTGATGGGAGCTGTTGCCGTGGACTGAACCATAAAGGTGATAATGTGCAAGGACAAAGTGAGCGTTATTGAATTTTTGTAACCTGACTGATCAGATAAATTTACCTCCAATAAAGGAGGCCTGTGGGCTTCATTACTTGCATCTCTGCTCTGAGCAGCTTGACAATTAACCTTTGCTTTCAGACAGTGCTGCCTTCTCCATCTACAGAAGGTGCTTGGGAGGTGTCAGCTGTGGCTCAGTTCATAGCACCCTCGCCTTTGAATCAGAAGGTTGTGGGTTCATGTCCCACTCCCGGAAACCAAGAACTCGAATGTACTCGAAAGAGTTACATGCGATCTGTTGATAACTCGAAAGAGTTACAGAAGGTGCTTTGAACAGTTCATTTGAAGCAGGTGGTGTGGTTCTCCCTCATTGGCTGCACACAATCTTGTAAAAGGTCTTTGTGTTCAAGGCCCTGCAAGCCTCTGCTGTGGGGTCACATTGCCTCAAGGAGTTGACCTGGTAATTGTGCTTTTGCAGAATATAGTGGAATCCAATATATATATATACAGGGACCGAATGTAAAAGGGTGAAGGATGCTCTCCTTCCCCCACCCCCCCAAAAAAAAAATTTGAATGTAAATGTAGTTTTAAAAAGAATTTAAAAGCTTTTGTCTTTAATATAGTTGAGATTACACTTTTAAAATGTGTTATGTTAATCTCCCAAAGTTGTACCTTTCTGAATGGAGTCAACAATTGTTTAATTAAAGCACTTGTGATCCAGTTTGTCCAGTCATACACATTGGTTGGTGATTTGACATAAACAGCCCACAAGCTGGGCTTGACAATTTCCCTAGGCAGAGAGTTTGCGACCATTTTCCCACTAACAGGGATCTTCGGTCCCTATCTCAGGCAGAGCAAGTTCCAAGTTGGATGGCCTCACATTTGGTGTCGGGGTAGGTTTCAAAAGCGGGTGGATTTGCTGAAACATAAAGCCTTAATTTCATGACTCTGTTTCTTAGGTAGACAATACCATCAGTTTCTTTAATACCAGGACATTTAGTATAAAGAGTGCCACCTGTGGAGGGAGAACTTGCTTGCTGCCATTAACTGCATGCTCCTAGTATTGATGCATCTTGAGTATTGATCCATCTTGAATTTCTGCTGTGAAGTTAAGAGGGGGGAAAACTGAAGGAAAAATCAAATCATGTAATATCCTCTAACTGGCTAATGTGTCTCTGAACAACAAGTTGGGTAACTGTGTGTATTTTGAGGGAGTGGAGGATAATGGGTTGAACAAAACGCAAAGTATAATACGATGTGTTGAGCGCAAATGCTAGTATTTGCTGTCCCTGGAACAAAATCCTTCCTCTTCCACCAAGGTGGACTTGGCTCAGTTTGGTGATCTAGAAACTAAAGTGATATGTGAAATGTAAACCTCTGTAGTTATGTCAAATCAATAAAGGATCTCTTTACATAATGTGTAATGGAGTGGCAGCTCACCACCACCTCCTCAAGGGCAGTTAGAGTTGGGCAATAAATGCTGGCCTTACCAGTGACATCCATGAAGCAAATCAAAAAGAAAAGGCTGTGGATTAAACCTGTGACTTCTATGTTCTATATTCCCAGGCTCTTTCATTGGTGTTTGACAGTGTAGTTGTTATGGGACTGGACTAATAATCGAGAGTCCTGGACGGGGAATGCAGAGAATGAAAGCTTGAATCCCATTGTGGCAGTTTGAGAAATCCAGTTCATTGTTTAAAAAAGGGTTGGGGTCAGTGAAAGTGATCTTGACGCTATCAGATTGTTGTAAAAAATCTGACTTGTTCACTAATGGCAGGTGGTGAAGGAAAGCTGCTGTTCCTTTCCACAGCATCGTGAGAGGGAAGGAGGGACATCCTCGGGGTTCTCCCCTGCCTCTGGCTGCTTCAGCGCAGTATTGGTCAAGACTCAGTGTCAGCTTTTCCCACTGTCGACACAGAAGGTGCAAAGAGCTGAAAGGGAGAAATAGATTGGAATCTTTCCGTTCTGGGAATATTGGAACATGGAGTTGGGGATGCCTGTTGATGTGAGGAGTAAAGTCAGGGTTCAGCCTTTAAGATCTTGACAGCATCGCGTGCATATTAGGACAGTTGACCAAAAGCTTAGTTAAGGAGGCAGATTTTAAGGAGAGGTTTAAAAGGAAGTAAAGACGGAGCAGTTTATGGAGGGACTTTCAGAGCTTGGGGCTGAGGCAACTGAAAGCATGGCTGCCGGCAGTGAAATGATGAAAATCGAGGACGTGGCCAGTATTCCATAAACCATATGATATACCCAGTAATGGTTGCCTGCAAATGAATTGCTGACCAAAATTGTTCAACGGCTTGAAGAGTTCTGAACAGGAATTTTGAAGGCGCTCTCCCTTTTGCAATTCAATAATTTTATGCTAATGTGGTGTAAATTTGATCAATGGCTCTTTTCAAGTCGTGAAGTGGTAATTGTTGCATTGTAGAATTGGGCAGCATTATTTATGCAGGAAGCATTTAGTTCCAAAAGTGCAGCTTTGGACATAAACCATAGAGAGCTATGACTGCAAACCTCCACAATTACAAAACTGACATCCATAGGCATGCACCTTAAAGATAACCATGTTACATAGTTAAAATGAGATCCAGTCTTGACATTAATAGATGCCAAAGTTATTGATGTTAAGCCAGATTGTTATGCTCATTAAAGAGGGCCTACATTGCTGTGCGCTGTCTGCTTTTTAAACAGAGAAATCTGATGTATATTCCTCTAAATTGGATTTGCTCACCTTTTTTTTTTCTCCTGGCCTGAATCCCAAGCATTGCCTTCTAGGTGGGCAACCTATTAACACGTTTCATCACAGTGCTTTGGGAGCAGCTCAGTGCCACTGACTCCCTTGGTGGCGACAGCTTGGCTTTGATCTTGGCACCATGGGCAGCTGCAGATGGAGGTCAGAGTATTCTGCACATGAGCTATATGCGTGTGAACAGGTGGCGAGTTCTGTTAAGAGGAAGTCTGTTTATAATGGAGCCCTTTCACCAGTTCGGCAGATGCCTCCAAGTGAAATTTTAGAATTATAGAGCGAGAAATTGGGATTGTATGTGCCTGTTTTATTGGACACCGTGGATGCCCTTGGAACTCCAAAGTGGAGTCCACAGCCTGCATGCACTCACGTGGTGAATTGCACAGGATGCCATATTGGTAAGGGCATTAGCACACGCAGTGACGGTCCACTGGAAGTGTGCAGAACAGGCAGATCATGGCATCAATCAGCATACAACACTGATTTGACGCCAGCCTCACCATTTTGGAGCTCGCTCCAGCTGTCGCCATCACCTAACCTAGCACAGCTGCGCACCACTGAGAGTGGCAGAAGGAATAGCCAGGCGGGGAGGCTTAATTTAGGGAGGCAGTCTCATCATCCCTCAGCCAGGTTTCTAACAAGCCATGATGTTGATGCAATCGTCCAGCTTGTTGATGGCAAGGGCCATAAACTATAGAGAGCTATGACTGAATGAACATTTTGGAGGGAGATTTGGTGATAGATGGACCACTGGCAGAGTCCAAGGGATCAGCGCTGGGAAGGGTGAATGGGACAGGGAGGAGATCAGCAAGGTTAGCTCTGTGGGCAGCCTTGGCCACAAGGTTGGTGAGAGATGGGTAGTTGGATGGTGAAGTTGGGTTGTTGCAGCAATTGAGTGCCTTAATGGGCACCTTCAGGATTCGAAGAGAGGCTCAGAGAGGTGTAGGCTTATCTAAGAAGGAGCCAAACCTTGGGTGGCAGCAGGGCAGTCAGAAGGTCAGAGAACTGAAAGGTTGGGTTAGGGATTTTGGAAGGCAGAGTACCTGAGAGGAGAAATAAAAGGATAAGAGAGAGGGGCCTAGGAAAGATAAAGAGAAAAGCAAAAATGTGAAGAAAAAAGTGGAAATAGAAGTGATGGGCTTGGTGGTAACCAAAATGTGCACGTGATTGGATACAGGGAAAACTCAAGTTACATAGGTCCGGTTACTTGGCAATTATGGGAATACATAATCACGTGGTGGGATAAAGTTGACGGGGGGTGGGGTAAGAATGGAGTATTGACAAAATGTTGTCCAAGTTTGGAGGCAGGTCTGGTAAGCAAGTCAAGCCCAGAAGCTAATAATGTACATCTTTAAGCATTAACATTCAGAAATCCCCTTTGTTAAGAACATGTCAACGGAATGAAGCAACCGTTAATTTTAAATGCACAAGAAGCGTTATCGTGCTCTGCAGGTGTTGCACATAGAGGTCCTATTCCTTGCAGCAGTGAGCCCATGTCGTAGCTCTCAATGGTTACTATTCCCTTAGTGTCTTGAAGGGTTGGGCTATAAAGTTTAAATAGATTCCACTAAATAACATGAAGCTTGAGTAAACCTGAATTGTTTTTATCGATTTGGGGAAAGTGTTCCTCTCTACGGAGGATAGCTTTCCTCGTAGCTTGTTTCCTGCAATTCCTGCGAACCAGGACTATAACAACTGAAGAACCAGCACAGGGTCTGACAGCTATTTTTTTTGCCACTGGCCCTGCTATTGGTGCACTTGACAATGTAAATAACCTATTTTGCACTGGACTAGACTTTCAGTTCTCAGAACAAGCACCTGGTTTCGGAGAGCTCTGCAAAAGCTGGATATTGGGAAGGAACATTTCAGAGTCCTTTGTATATAATTAATTACTTGGATAACAAGTCATTGCACACATCAAGATCTAATAAGCTGCAGCTCCACTTAATCTGTTTCTGATTGAGGGAAGGAGATTGGTCAGGAGACAGGGAGAAAATTTTGTATACAGCCCTCGATACTGGCAGCTGGAACTTCAGTTTGACATCTCTTCGCAGGTACAGAATCTGAGATCATACAGCACTCCCTCAGCACTGTACTAATATAAAAGCCAAGATTCTTAAGTGCTCAATCCTACAGTGGGGCTTGGACCCATTAACTTAATCCCATTAAATTAATCCCTCAAGCAGAGCTTTAGAACTAAGCAGAAGCAGCTTTGGCTTTGAGGTTTTTTAATAAATTAGAACCATTTGGTAGAAGAATGGTACCTATTATCTTTACATACCAATGGTGTGTGTTAACCGAGATAAAATGCTACAGTAATGTGTGTGACCTGTTTGAGTGGGAAAAAAACAGCTAATGCACAAATGTTGTCTTGCCCTGTGTTTATTTCCAATGAAACCAACTTCCTGAAGTAATGTCTTTATGTTTTTGTCCTTTCTATCCAGTGCTTTGAATGTAACTTTCTGTAATATGGACCCCTCAAATAATTACAGCCAAATTGTTTTTTTAATTTAACAAGAATTCTCTTCTTTCCCTCCACACTGCACGTTATTGGCTGTCCTGTGCATTGGTCCATCAATGTGTTCTTACCTTTACAAATATCTGCTTTTTAATAACCTGTAACAGCAGATAGGTACTGAGGTTTACAAAGTATTGCACTGAATAGATAATTGGGTTTCTATGTGGATTGTAGCTGGCAATCATTTCTGTAAATAGGCCTTTAATGGAGCCCAACTTGTTGAACAGTTTTGAAACTCCCCTATTAAACTCACTGAGACATTCACTATGCTTGCCATTGCTCTGGTACTGCTGGTCTAAGCTAGTCTGGGTGATTGCCCTCAGTCAAGACATACTGCTGAGAATAGCTGCTAAAGTCAAACAAAGCCATGTGCTATAATTGGTCATAAAATTTTGCAGGAAATCTCTGGTAGCTGGAAAGTTTTTCTAATGTGAGAAGTGATCTAACTTGGTTCCTTTCGACCACTGAAGAGAAGAGTTATGCTCGGAGCTGTAGTATGGTCATTCAGCCCTTTGAGCCTGCTTTACTCTGCACCTCAACTACATTTACTCCAAATCCCTTGGTATCTTTACTTCACAAAGATCTACCTAGTGATCTCAGTCTTGAAAGTGCCAATTCACCTCCAGCATCACAGACTTGTGGGGAAGGGGATTATAAATTTTTACTACCCTTTGTTTGGAAAAAGAGCTTTCTGATTTCATTTTTGAATGACCTTGCTCTTGTTGCAAGTTATTTATTATATTTTCACTAAAAATTCCAAATATATTCTCTGTAAGATGTAATTTTGTTGATGTGATTTACTGCCTAGATTTGTTGTTCTAACAGGTACCCATTTCCTGGGCCTTGTATATATTATTTTCATAGAATGGCTACAGCATAGAAGGAGGCCATTTGACTTGTGCTGGCTCTGGCTCTCTGCAGCAGCAGCTCAGCTAGTCCCTTTCCCTGCAGCTCTGCAAATTGTTTCTCTTCAGATAATCATTTAATTTTGAAAGCCGCACTCGAAGGAAGTGCATTCCGAATTCTAACCACTTACTGCATGAAAAGGGTTTTCCTCATCTTGCCTTTGGATCTTCTGCCATTCACCTTAACTTGGTGTCTCCGCTCACTCTCTCTCCCCCTCCCCCCGCCCCCCACCCCCTCCATTTTGATCATTCTGCCAATGGCAACAGCTTCTCCCCATCTACTCTGACTTTTATGTTGCTATATTGTTGAAAATGTTTGCTTACAAGGATATACCATTCTCAGCCTGTTCAACCTAGATCTCATTGCTAAGAGGTGTCCCACCACCCCTAACAAATCCTATAGGCACCTACTACGTGCAATCTCATAATGTCCAATGAAACCCCCCTTCCACCTTCACCCCCACTCCATAACCACACTTGGTCAGAGTAACCCCACCTTTTATAACTAAACATCATGGCCCCCAATATATTTAGCAGCCAGGATCATGTAAACTGTGGTATAATGTGCTCAGCATCAAACCTTGTACGTGTAATGGATACTTCCTTTTCTGTGCAATTGCCTCATTTTGCAGTGAGCCATTCTTTTTTTCAGTATAAACTAGGTCAAAGAGAAGTACTCTACGTATGTATTTAAATAGGGGAAGGTGGTGGGGTGAACTGAAGACATGGAAATGTGTAATACAAAATCAGTTTCTCCAGGAGGTTAGATTCTGTTGTTGTTACTAAATGTTGTGGAGAGCTTGTATGGACCTTCGTTGACAGGCTGCAGAAAAAGTTCTTATTCCTGGAAATGTGCTGTCCTAACCCACTCTGATCAGTGGACAGTTTAAGCATCACTTTCTCCTTTTTCTCATCGATCACATCTTACAGCATCAGAGCGACCAGGCCAGGCTTTCAGTCCTTTACAGGGTTTAAACTTAACACAACAGGAGTTGCAATCCCTCTAGGCAGAACACTGTGTTTGTACCAGGGGCATGACCTGGTCCGCTTCAACATTATGAACCAATCCAACATAACCACGCAGGGTGTGAATCTTCATTGTGCTGATGAGCAGGTCACTGCTTGCTGTGTTTTGAAATGAGTATAGGTCTGAAAGCCCCAGGTTTGATCCTTTGCCTGTGCTGTTTGAGCTTGGTTGACCTCAGTGTTATGGAGGGGAAAGCGGCCAGCTAGGATTTCTGCCCACACTTGCTGCCTAAGCTCACATACTGCAAGAAACCACTGAAGTGAGATGCTAGAGAGCACACACACACACACCCCCTCCCCCCCCCTCCCCCCCTCCAATGGAACTGCATTTAGTGCCCTCAAATGAGTTGGGGCAAGCAACACAGCTTTAGGCACCACATTACCTCCCTGGGTATTGAGCAGGGGTTCTCCCTGGTGACAGCAGCTATTCATCCCTCAACATCACTATCAAAAAGATAGTCTGTGTTCTCTATCTCATTGCTGTTTGTGGGAGCTGCCTGTATGCAAATTGGCTATCACATTTCCTACATTACCACAAAGACTACACTTCTAAAGTGCTCAATGCCTGTAAAACACCTTGGGATGCCCTGCTATGTAAATTCTGACCACTTGAGTGTCGCTGATTTTTATTGCTCCACAATAGGTTGAGCTGCAGAGCCCTAAGCTCTGGAATTCCCTCTCTAAACCTCTCCACCTTGCTCTCCTCCTTTAAGATGCTCCTTCAAGCCTACCTCTGACCAGCCTTCGGTCACCTGTCCTAATATCTCCTTATGTGTCTATAAGTGTCATATTTTGTTTCCTAGTGCTCCAGTGAAATGCCTTGGGATGTTTTATGATGTTAAAGATGCTATTTAAATATGAGGTTTTTTTTTGTATGCAAATCTCCAAATGCTGAATTAACGCTCATTAGGTTAATTCTGTATTAAACAGTGGTAAATCCTCTACCCTAATTACCGTTACAAATATTTCTCACATGGCTCAGAATTGAGAACTACATGGTGCTTGTGATAGTTCATTACTGGCTCTGCAGGTTTGTCCCCTAATAAACAAAATGAGTTCTCAGCAACTTGAGGGTGACTGTAACAGTCACTTCATCTTCTGTTGTGGAAAATCTTTGGTGGGTAAAACTTTTGAAAAACACAAGGGGGTAATATTAAATTTGTGAAATGGGTCTGAGTGAAGCAGCAACCCTGTTCATATCTCTCCCGGCTTTTGTTTCCATTGAAGTCAAGTGTAAATAAAGATCAGGAGAGGTATAAAACAGGCTTCTGATTTGCTAACATCTGATTTACACCACCAAAATCAAAATTACCCCAGGGGATTTAAAATACCTTCTGTGAATGTGTGTGTACACGTGCAGTCATGCCCATATATGTAGAAAAATAATATTTATTATAACTATGTCTGCAGCTTCAAAACTGCAATTCCCAATGGAATATTAGACTACTATTTTTAAGCAAGCCCCAAAATTAATATGCAGACGCTAAGTTCTGCTTTTAAGAATTATCTGAATGTTGTGCTATGGTGTGTACTACAAAAACTAACACACTGTCACATCACGCAATAAAACTTGGTCCTGTAGATTGTGTGGCATTTGAGGATGGAGAGATAGGTGGCACTGGGAAAGAGATTGGACATTGTAGTGGGAGACTGCATTTAAAACAAAACAGCTGGCTCAAAGAGTTACAGAGTGATTGTTCTGAAAAAATGCATTTCCTATGGCTTTTATAGACCACTAAAGCTTGGCCCCTATGATTTTTGATTTGTTGTAAATCATAGTGCTGCTTTATTTTTTAAACATGTGTTTGGGGGAGACAAACAGCTGGCTGGAGGCTGCACTGCTGGTGGTAGAAGGTGCTAGAGGGACTGATGCGGAACTGGCAATAATCCAGAATTGGAAGAGGGAGACTTAGAGCGGCATGTGAGGCTGGGAGAAAGATGCAGTGATATAGTTGAGCAAGGTAGGAAGGGGATTTGTAGAGAAGGAGCAAAATTTTAAAATCTGTGGTGTGGAATGGGGATGAGAGCTGAGCATCGGGGATGGGGCTGGTGGTGTGTGAACAGAATAAAAGCGGGATAAAAGAATAAATTCGGGATAAATTGAGAGTTTTTCTTTAGAGTGTGGGGCTTGAAAGACCAGTGAAGAGGGCATTGGAAAAGTTGAATCTGGAGGTGGCAATGGCATTGATATGGTTTTTGTAGCAGTGAGGGTGAAGTAGATACAGAGGCAAGCAATATTTAGGTAATTAAATCAGGCATCCTTGGTGATGGACCCTGGTGGATTTTCAGGTTTGACTCAGGGTTGAGTAGGATCCTTGAGATTGCGTAAGAGTAGGTTAAAGTTGAATAGTTGTTCAGAGAGGGAGTGGGGGCTGAGTTTCTGGGCAGGGCCTGTGCAGATGACTTTGATCTTAGCAATGTTGAAATGCCAGTAGTTATGTGGCTGATTCATTATCCGATGATTCAAGAAAGGTCAAAGGAATTGCAGAGGGCACCTCCATTTTGGAGATATCTGCGAGACCCGTGCAACTAGTGCCAGATGTGAGGATGGTGAAGCCAAGGAGGGATCTCAGAGAAGTTGGTTTATAGCAGAGAGGAGTTCAAGATTTTTCCCTTAAGATAATTTAACTGCAGGTGGGAGAGATGATAGTTTTTTGGATTTGCCTGTGGGAGCTTGAGCCCTGGTTCTGACTTGTGAACGTGAAGCTGAATGTTGTCTTAGGAAAGCAGCAGATTGAGTGGGTTCTGAATAAGGTCTCAGTAAGCAGAGGCACAAATATTATGACAGGTGAAGGCTCTTTGAGGTGGGGCATTGTTTTTGAGTGGAGATTGAATGTTGAGATTTTAGGGGAAAATGTGTGGGATATGGATAGTGGCAGAAATGAGGAATAGGTAGGAAACTAGTTTGTAAGGCAGCAAGATCATGAACAGTGTGAAGCCAAGAGGCTGATCATGGCCTGGGTGAGAGAGTTGATGTACAATCTAGAGTGGATATAGGAGTGATCAGGGGAGAGGTGGCAGGGGAATTTAGGTGTTAGCTGAAATCAGAGGTGGTTTGCTGCTCATTGCAAAGACTGACCTAGGAAAATGGGGAAGAGCTTTCAATAGAAGGTCAGTTTGATTTGGAGGGTAAACAATGAGGACTTCGATAGGGAGATGGGAGAGTGGTAAAGGGTGAGACACTGGAAGGCGTAAGACCGTAAGACGTAGGAGTAGAAGTAGGCCATTTGGCCCATCGAGTCTGCTCCGCCATTCAATGAGATCATGGTTGATCTGATAATCCTCAACTCCACTTTCCTGCCTTTTCCCCATAACCCTTGATTCCCTTACTGATTAAAAATCTGTCTATCTCAACCTATCTTAGTGGAGAGGGAGAAATGGATAAAGTTTGTGTTAAGACTCTTCGACTAGGAGTGGAATATTTGAAAGACTGACTAATGTAAAGAACTTTTAAAGTTAACAAATGCTGTTAACACTTTGTAAAATATTTCTAACCACTTCCTTAAATTTAGGGAAGTTTGCAAACTACACAACATGAGGGCAGGGGTTTGGGAAAATATATTTATACTGCGATAGCTTTGCCTGATTTAATATAGAAGTTAACATGACACTGTATTAAGTTTGCCTAATGTGTTTTCTCTAAGGCAAGCTAAATGAATTATACAAATAAACTATTGCACTGGTAACAGTGCTAATGTGCAATGATAGCGTGCTGACATCATAAAATGGAAGTGCAGAGAAAATAGTTCTGAAAATTATTGGCCGAGAATAGTTAAACCATATTTAGACAAACATTAATTATCTCCCCTCTGCTCCAAAAATGGCTTTTCTTTTCAACCAGAGGATGCAGATTTAAGATGATAGACAAAAAAATCCAGCTGGGAGGCGGAGAATTTATTTTACACAAAAAGTTGTTGTGATCTAGAGTGCACTGCTTGAAAGGCTGGTGCAGGAGAGTCAGTAATAACTTTCAAAAGGGAATTGGGTAAACACTTTAAGAGGAACATTTTTCAGGGTTACGGGGAAAGGGCAGGGGAGTTAGACTAATTAAGTAGATCTTTTAAAGGGGCAGCAGGAGCATGATGGGCCAAATTGCCACCTCCTGATCTGTATCATTCTATGAAAAGGTCGTAAACATAAAGATTTTAATTCCTGTTTGATAAAATGAGCTTTAGGGATAGGAAAATCCATGGGCATATAGTGGCATAGTGGTTATATTACTGGACTAGTAATCCAGAGGTGGGAGACATGAGTTCAAATCCCACTACAGTAACGAGGGAATTTAAATTTGTTTAATTAAATAAATTCGGAAGTTAAAAAAAATTGCTAGCATCAATAATGTGTATCTACTGGCTTGCCATAAAATTCTACTTGGTTCACTCACGCCTTTACCCATCCTGGCCTACATGTGATTTCAGACTCATAGCTACACAGTTGACTGCACTCAGGTGAATACGGTTGGGTAATAAATGCTGACCTTGCCAGTGCTGCCCACACCCCGTGAATGAATTAGCAATATTAAAATTATGCAGAAGGCATTAGAAGGTTATGTAAAACAATGAAAAAGATTGGGGAGGGAAGTAAATGGCTGTTGGATCACAATCTTGGCTTGGTGGAAGCTGAAATGGAGATCAGCAAAGCTCAGCACCTTGGGCTTTGGGTATATATAATGCTTACTTTGAGCAGCGAATTTAAATTGCTTGTGGATCTGGAGGTTATTGGTGTTTACATCAAAGGCTCCATTTAGCAATCCATGTCTTCAGTCACGGATAAAGCATCCCCGGGTGTGTTACCATAGCAATTGTGACTTTAGTATTCATAAACCATGCTGTTTACTGCAAATCACTGTGTTGTGGCAATAGTTATGGGCTTCATAGCTACACTTCAGTGGATTCAGTTCCTTACATGTTATGTTAAGGCTCCACATTAAAATATTGCAGAAAGACTGAGTTAATCAAATGCAGTAGTGATTTTGGCAATAATATTTATTTAGGCTCATCGCTACCTTCTCAAGGGCATGGAGGGATGGGCAAGAAATGCTGACCTTTCTAGTGATGCTTACATCCCATGAAAGAGAGAAAAAAAGAATGATGGTTTCCTGATGTAATGGTTCTTAAAATGGATAAGTAATTGTGGGACATGCCCAACCTGAATTGTACCATAAATTCCTTTCACATTTACATTCCTGAATGTTAAAGCTCATCTGTTAAAGGGATTTGTATGAAATTTTACCAGGGCCATCCAATTATAGTGAAGATTGAAGTGATTGGTGATATGAAAACTTTTAATTTCCTTTCAGTTGAAAGGTAATCCAACGGGTTAATCAATATGCTTGCTGACTTCACACCACACCATACTTTCCTGTTCTTCCTGGAGTGGGATTAGGCTCGGTGTTCCTGTTAGGAACACTGGCATCGTTTTCAGGTGTAGCCCTTCTCCGGCAGAACTACTGAATGTTCAAAGGTTTTTTTCTTCCACCTCTTCTGTTCACTGGCATGTCTGTGCTGGAGTGTCACTGATACACTGCCTGGTTTGTGACCTGTCTTTGGACACTGCCAGTAACTGGGGCTGCGGCTTTAATCAGGAATCAGCTACAGTCCCAGCTGCCATACTCACAGAAAGAAACTCAGCTTGAAACTCATTCCAGGCTCCTGGACGAGGCTGATGTGGCGGCTCCTTATTATCCTCCCCCAGCCCTCGCCCCGAGAATCCATCCCTGGTGCCTCTGGAATTCTCACCTGCTCTTGGGATTCTCAGTCAGTCTGAGACCCCTTTAATCTAGTTACGTGTCTGTTTCCAGAGCTGCCTCAGCCCTGGACCCGATTTCTTCCCGTATCTCGCTGTGAGTGCACCAGGGCCTCACATTGAACACCCGGTACGTGAACTCTCGGTTGCACCACTCAAGCAGACGAAGGAAATTTAAATAATGGCTGCAGCATGTGGCCGACCCCCACGTTCCTCAGGAGGTTGCAGGATACTTAGAAAATCATAATGGCATCAGGCAGCGTCAGCATGGTTTTTTGAAAGGGAAATTGGGTTTAACTAGTTTATTAGACCTCTTTGAGGAAGTAACAAGCAATGTGGATAAAGGGGAATCTATAGATGTGGTGTACTTGGATTCAAAAGACATTCGATAAGATGCCACGTCAAAGGCTGCTTACACAAAATAAGAGCTCATGGGGTAGGGGGTAGCATGTTAGCATGAATAAAGGATTGTGTCATTTTTGGGTTGGTAAGCTGTAACTAGTGGAGTGCCACAGGGATCAGTGCTGGGGCCTCAACTATTTACAATCCATATCAATGACTTGGAAGAGGGAATCAAATGTATGGTAGCAAAATTTGTTGATGACACCAAGATAGGTAGAAAAGTAAATTGTCAAGAGGAAGTAAAGAATCTACATAGGGATATAGATAGGTTAAATGAATGGGCAAAAAAATTGGCAAATGGAGTATAATGTGGGACAATGTGAACTTGTCCACTTTGGCAGGAAGGATAGAAAAGCAGTATATTATTTAAATGGAGAGAGATTGCAGAACTCAGTGGTACAGAGGGACCTGGGTGTCCTGGTACATGAATCACAAAAAGTTAGTATGCAGGAAACCTCATGACCCAGCATATCTCCCACTCTAGCATTACTATCAAGTCAGCGGATCAACTCTGGTTCAATGAAGAGGGCAGGTGGGCATGCCAAGAGCAGCACCAGGTATACCTAAAAATAAGGTGTCAACCTGGTGAAGCTGTAATAGAGGACTACTTGCATGCTAAACAGCGGAAGCAGCATGCGACAGACAAAACCAAGTGTTCCCTCAACCAACGGATCAGATAGTAACATAGAAAATAGGAGCAGGAGTAGGTCATTTGGCCCTTTGAGCCTGCTCCACCATTCAATATGATCATGGCTGATCCTCCATCTCAACGCCATACTCCTGCTCTTTCCCTATACCCTTTGACGCCTTTAGATTCTAGAAATCTATCTATTTCTTAAATATACTCAGTGACTTGGCCTCCACAGCCCTCTGTGGTAAAGAATTCCACAGGTTCACCACCCTCTGAGTGAAGAGGTTTCTCCTCATCTCAGACCTAAATGGCCCACCCCGTATCCTGAGGTTGTGATCCCTTGTTCTAGACACCCCAGCCAGAGGAAGCATCATCCCTGCATCCAGTCTGTCCGGCCCTGTCAGAATTTTATACGTTTCAATGAGATCCCCTCATTCTTCTAAACTCCAGTGAATACAGGCCTAATCAGCCCAATCTCTCCTCATACGACAATCCTGCCATCCTAGGAATCCATCTGTTGAACCTTTGCTGTACTCCCTCTATGGCAAGTATATCCTTTCTTGAGTAAGGAGACCAAAACTGCACACAATATTCCAGCTGTGGTCTCACCAAGGCCCTGTACAGCTTCAGTAAGACATCCTTGCTCCTGTACTCAAGCCCTCTTGCAATGAAGGCCAACATACCATTTGCCTTCTTAACTGCTTGCTGCACCTGCATGCTTGCTTTCAGTGATTGGTGTACAAGAACACCCAGGTCCCTTTGTACATCAGCATTTCCCAATCTATCACCATTTAAATAATACACTGCCATTCTGTTTTTTCTACTAAAGTGGATAACTTCAAACTTATCCTGCATCTGTCATGTATTTACCCACTCACTCAACCTGCTTAAATTGCCTTGAATCCTCTTATCATCTTCCTCACCACTCACGTTCCCACCTAGTTTTGTGTCGTCAGCAAACTTTGAAATATTACATTTGGTTCCCTCATCCAAATCATTGATGAATAGCTGGGGACCAAGCACTGATCCTGTGGTACCCCACTGGCCACCACCTGCCATTCCGCTTTTATTCCTACTCTCTGTTTCCTGTCTGATAACCAATTCTCAATCCATGTCAATATATTACCCCCAATCCCATGTGCTTTAATGTTGCACACTAGCCTCTTATGTGGGACTTTATCAAAAGCTTTCTGAAAATCCAAATACACCAGATCCACTGGTTCTCCCTTATCTATTCTGCTAGTTACGTCCTCAAAAAAACTCCAGTAGGTTTGTCAAACTTGATTTCCCTTTCATAAATCCATGTTGACTTTGTCTAATTCTTTTGATATTTTCTAAGTGTCCTGTTATCACATCCTTTATAATAGACTCTAGCATTTTCCCTACTACTAATGTTAGGCTGTAATTCCCTGTTTTTTCCCTCCCTTTTTTAAATAGTGGTGTTACATTTGCCACCCTCCAATCTGCCGGGATTGTTCCAGAACTACAGAATTTTGGAAAATGACAATCAACGCATCCACTATTTCCACTGTCACCTCCTTTAGTACCCTGGGATGTAGATTATCAGGCCCTGCGGATTTATCGGCTTTCAACCCCATTAATTTCTCCAGCACTTTTTAAAATAATATTAATTTCCTTCAATTCCTCTTTCTCACTAGACCCATGGTTCTCTAGTATTTCTGGGAAGATATTTGTGTCTTCCTCCATGAAGACAGAACTAAAGTAGTAGTGTAATTGCTCTGCCATTTCCTTGTTCTCTATTATAAATTCTCCCGTTTCAGACTGCAAGGGACCTGCATTTGTCTTCACCAATTATTTTCTCCTTGCGTACTTATAGAAGCTTTTACAGTTCTCTCTTATATTCCTCGTAAGTTTACTCTCATACTCTATTGTTCCCCTCTTAATCAATCTCTTGGTCCTCTGCTGAATTCTAACTGCTCCCAATCCTCAGGCTTGCTACTTTTTCTAGCAACTTTATATGACTCCTCTTTGGATCTAATACTATCCTTAATTTCTTTTGTTAGCCATGGTTGGCCCACTTTTCCTTGTTGTATTTTTGTGCCAGAAAGGAATATATAACTGTTGCAATGCATACATTCGCTCCTTAAATATTAGCCATTGGCTATCCACCGCCATGCCTTTTAATGAAGTTCTCCAATCTATCTTAGCCAATTCACGCCTCATACCTGCGTAGTTTCTTTTGCTTTTGGATTGGACTACTTCACTTTCCAACCTAAGGAAGAATTCTATCATGTTATGGTCACTGATTCCTAAAGGACCTCGCACAACAAAATTAGTTAACCTCTTCTCATTGCACAAAATCAAATCTAGGATAGCCAGTTCCCTAGTTGGTTCCTTGACATACTGGTCTAAAAAACTATCTTGTACAGGCTCCAGGAATTCATCTGCCACAGTATTATTGCTAATTTAGTTTGCCCAGTCTATATGATTCTACATTTAGATTTTCTGAGCCAATATCCTCTCTATTGCACTGATTTCATCCTTAACTAACAACCCACGCCACTTCCTTTTCATTTTTGCCTGTCCGTCCTAAATATCGAGTACCCTTGGATATTCAGTTCCCAGCCTTGGTCAGGGTGTCTCTGTAATCGCAATAATATCGTACCCGTTTACATCTATTTGTGCTGTTAATTCATCTACCTTATTGCGAATGCACCGTGCATTCAGATACAGTGCCTTTAGATTTGTCTTTTTACACATCTTTTTTTGTACTATGGCCCTATTTGCTGCTAGCCCGTTTCCTCTGCCTTCCTTTTGCTTTTTACTTTTCTGTCTTTGTTTCCCTCTCTTGTGTCTCCCCACTCAGATTCCAATCCCTCTGCCACTCTAGTTTAAACCCTCCCCCACAGGACTAGCGAATACCCCTGTGAGGATATTGAGCCTGCGTGGG
Source organism: Cetorhinus maximus (assembly GCF_964194155.1). Taxonomy (NCBI): domain Eukaryota; kingdom Metazoa; phylum Chordata; class Chondrichthyes; order Lamniformes; family Cetorhinidae; genus Cetorhinus; species Cetorhinus maximus. The sequence continues at coordinate 244,039 of NW_027596444.1, read as the reverse complement.
TGCAACCTGTCCAGCTTGTGCAGGTCCCACCTTCCCCAGAATCGGTCCCAATGCCTCAGGAATAGCACGTGGCACTGGGTGTAATCCTGAGATTACTACCTTTTGAGGTCCTGCTTTTTAATTTATTGCCTAGCTTCCTATATTCTGTTTGTAAGACCTCATCCCTCTTTTTACCTATATCGTTGGTACCGATATGGACCACGACCTCTGGCTGTTCACAGTCCCCTTTCAGAATGTCCTGCAGCCGCTCAGTGACATGCTTGACCCTGGCACCAGCAAGGCAACATACCATCCTGGTATCATGTCTGAGGCTGCAGAAATGTCTATCTGCTCCCCTTATGATAGAACCCCCTCCATCACTATTGCTCTCCCACTCATTTTTTTCTCCCCCACCCCTGGGCAGCTGAGCCACTCGTGGTGCCACGGACTTGGATCTTGCTGCATTCCCCTGAGAAATCATCTCCCCCAGCAGTATCCAAAATGGAAACTCTGTTAGAGAGGGAGATGGACCCAGGGGACTCCTGCACTACCTGCCTAGTGCTTTCACTCTGTCTGACGGTCACCCATTCCCTTTCTGCAGATCTAAGCTCTGAGGTCCTGCCACATCCAGTTGTGAATGGTGGTGGACAATTAAACAACTCACTGGAGGAGGAGGCTCCACAAATATCCCCATCCTCAGTGATGGGGGAGCCCAGCACGTCAGTGCAAAAGACAAGGCTGAAGCATTTGCAACCATCTTCAGCCAGAAATGATGAGTGGATGATCCGTCTTAGTCTCCTGAGGTCCCCAGCATCACAGGTGCCAATCTTCAGCTATGCGACCCCTTTTGCTATTTTGCACCTTTTTTATATTTAATGTTTCATTGCTCCATTTATTTTACCTGGATTGAAGCCACAAATGCTGTTTCAGGATTCTTAAAAGCCTTTATCCTTCTCCTTTTGTCCTGTTTTCCAGTTGTTAAGGAGTTTGAGTCTAATACTTCCACCTTTTATAAAATAATTCCATCAAGGATGAATACTGAACACAGTTTTCCTTTATTTATATCATTCTTTTTTATTCTCTCCTCCTCTTCCCCCATTTCCACTGAAGTTTTTTATTTTTTAAACCCGGTAAAGTCTGAAATAAACCTTGAATATTGCTGCGAAATTATTGGAGTTTTAACTATAACTTCTGCTATTTTTACCTCCAGTCCTCACAGTTTCACAGAGTGGGTCAGTTTTACTTGGTCAAATGTGGTGTTAGGGAAATCATTGACACTGTTCTAAGACCAAGTTATTCATTCAGTGTTTCCTCTATTGTTTAGCTGCACTGCAAGCTCTGAAGCGCAAGAAGAGATATGAAAAGCAGCTGGCACAAATCGATGGCACACTGTCCACCATTGAATTCCAGAGAGAAGCACTGGAAAATGCAAACACAAACACAGAAGTTCTCAAAAACATGGGCTTCGCTGCCAAGGCCATGAAAGCTGCTCATGAAAACATGTAAGTAGATCAGCATTTTTGGTATGTTAACCTGTGCAGTATTACAGCCATAGGGATCCACACTGATGTGAAATGTGTGGAACCCGCACCTCTTCCCAGCTCTCCCACCGTCTACAGGGGGGACGATACAACGTTTGATTCATAGAAAACCTAACTTGTAATATAATATAATTGGACTGTGGTAATCCAGTCTGAGGTTTCGTGGCACAGTGGGTGGTGCCCCTGCCTCTGAGCTAGAAGCTCCGGGTTCAAGTCCCACTCCACGACTTGATGGTCAAAGAAGGTGCGTTCATAATGCAGTCAAACAGGTTGAGTATCAATCTGCAAACCCTCCCAACACACACCAATGGCAGGTGGTAAGAGTGGAAGAGATTCCTAGTCAGCCATGTGATTTAAAGAGAATTGGAGCCTCTACCATCACCATCCATAGCTCCGAACCACAACAAAAAAGTACACATTGCCACCAAATCTTGCACTCCTTGGGGGGCCGGTTGGCTCTGTTGCTGAATGGCCGGTGTGGATTATTTTGGTGCCAACAGCACAGGGTTCGATTCCCCTTCTGGCTGATTTGGATTGGGGACCTGTCACTTTAATCTAACCACGGTGGAAGTTGTGGCACTGTGGATCAGACCTGCCTTCACGCAGAGAACTGAAGAAGAAGAATGCAGCCTGACAGCTGGATTTCATACTTCGCATCATTTGCAGTGGAATTTGGGGCCTTAATGGTGTGGTAGGTTGGACTTCACCATTTTACTGCTTATGGATGTCATCTTTTGTCTCTCTGAGAATAAAAGATTCTGCTGGTTATAAAGTTTCTTTGGAAAATGAGTTCGGTCACCTCAAACCCAGTTGCTAATAGTTTTTGAGTGAGGTTGCTCCTAATTTTGACCTCCTTCCTATTGCGGTCCAGCTCATGAAAATGATCACTACGGGGACATGGGAATGAAGTGGGGTTGCTGGGAATAACTGATACACGCCATGTTATCAGTATAAAATCAGAGCCATTGTTTCCGGGCAAAAGATGGCTTGGTTTTGTAATTCGTGGCTTGTTGTCATGCTGTTGTATGTAAATTTCTTCAAGTATCTTGCTGCAGTTTTTGACATGCTTCCTGTATTGAGCTTTCACTGAATAAGTAACACTCAGGGTAGCCACTGGAAGTTTTCCTAGACTCGCTGACTGAGCTCCTTTGGGAGTTTTAACCTCTCGATATGAAATTGAATCTTACAGACCAAAAGAATGTTTACCCTTAAAGCATGAGTGGTCACTTGGGTGAGTCACTGGAGGTGATCAGCACCAGTAGTTATACAGGGTGGAGGGGGGAAGAAAATTGGTGTGAAAAGAGGGGGAAAGACTTTCCTTGCCTGGGCTCCTGTTTTGTCCTGCTGCCTGGATCATTATGTAGAATTTCCAGTGCATTCAGGCCAGCTGGTATGTGCTGCTGCTTATGATCCATGGTAGCTTCCTGCCAACCTCTTCATCTAACCCCAGCAGCATATCCTTTGATTCCTTTCTCCCTCGTGAACTTAACTAGCTTCCCATTAAATGTATCTAATCTATACCTCAACCAATCCCTGGGGTAACGAGTTCCACATTCTCAGCACTCGCTGGATGAAGAAGTTTCTCCTGAATTCCCTATTGAATTTATTAGTGACTATCTTATATTTTTGACCTCTAGTTCTGGTTTCTCATGTAGATTGAAACATCTTCTGTCTGTCTAACCTATCAAACCCTTTCATAATATTAAAAGTAGTAATTTGGTAGCATAGAACTTGACTTTTGCTGAACAAAGACATTTTGTCGAAACTTTTCGTCTTACACTCATCAGGACAATCGTAAGAATACCAATGTCAGGGGAAGCAACAACTTTATGCTGTATGAGAAGAAAGTGCTGATTGGTTGGATCAGAGTCCACTTGCCAACCAATCAGCACTCTCAGGGTTTTAAACTAAGTAGCGGGGACAAGAGTACAAATTTGGGAAGATGTGGTAAATCAAAGAGACATGACAAAGGAGAAAAGTATTATTATAGGAAATAAAAAACAGACCGTGACAGAAAGGGATAGAGAGTACAAATCTAACAGTAAATCAACAGATGAGACTAGAGGTTATAAAATGAATAAAAGGATCAATCTGAATGCACGATCATTCAAAACAAAACAGATGAACTGAGAGTGCACATAGAAATAAATAAGTACGATTTAATAGCTGGAGGAGGCCATGGATTGGGACCTGAATATTAAAGGGAATAGGACATTTAGGAAGGACAGGAAGCAAGGAAAAGGTGGAGGGGTGGCTCTGTTAATTACTGATGGTATTAGCACAATAGAGAGGGATGACCTAAGTTCAGAAAACCAGGATGTGGAAACGGTTTGGGTAGAGATGAGAAATGGTAAAGGCAAGAAATCACTTGTGGGAGTCATGCACAGGCCCCCTAATAGTAACCACATGGAGCATTAAGGAAGAAATAATGGGAGCTTGTCAGAAAGCCATGACGATAATCATGGGGGAATTTAACCTACATATCGACTGAAAAAGTCAGATGGGCAAAGCTAACCTGGATGAGTTCGTAGAATGTTTCAGGGATAGTTTCTTAGAACAGCATGTTCTGGAGCCAACCAGAGAGCAGGCTATACTACACCTGGTATTGTGTAACGAGATGGGATTAATTAATGATCTCACAGTGAAGGTGCCCCTAGGTAGCAGCAACCATAATATGATTGAATTTTACATTCAGTTTGAGGGAGAGAGGAGTGGGTCTGAGACTATGTTTTTAAACTTAAATAAGGGCAATTATGAGGGCATGAAAGCAGAGCTGGCTAAAATGAATTGGCAAATTACGTTTAAGAGATAAACCAATAGAGATGCAGTGGCAAACATTTAAGGAGCTATTTCAGAATACACAGAATCGATACATTCCAATGAGTAAGAGAAAGTCCAAGGGCCAGACACCCCATCCGTGGTTAACTGGAAAGGTTAAAGATAGCATTAAACTTAAAGAAAAAAGTATATGATTGTGCAAAGATAGGTGGAAGGCCAGAAGATCGGACAGAATATAAGGAACAGCAAAGAATGGCTAAAAGATTAATAAGGAGGGAAAAATTAGAGTACCAGAGAAAGATGCTAGAAATATAAAAACCGATTGTAAGAGTTTCTCTAAATATTTTAAAAAGAAACGAGTTAACAAAGTGGGCATTGGCCCAATTGAAAGTGTGCCTGGAGAATTGATAATGGAAAACAAACAAATGGCAGATGAATTGAACAGGCATTTTGCATCAGTCTTCACTTTTAAGGATACAAGTAACATCCCAGAAGCAGCTATAAATCACGAATTGGAAGGGAGGGAGGAACTCAGTAAAATTACAATCACCAGAGAAGCGGTACTAAATAAATTGGTGGAGCTGTGGGCTGACAAGTGCCCGGGTCCTGCTGGACTTCATCTTGGGGTATTGAAAGGATTGGCTGGTGAGATAGTTGATGCATTGGCTTTAATTTTTCAAAACTCCCTAGATTCGGGGAAGGTTCCATTAGATTGGAAGATAGCAAATGTAACTCTTATTATTCAAAAGGGAAGGAGACAGAAAGCGGGAAACTACAGGTCAATTAGCTTAACATCAATCATACGGAAAATACTAGACATTATTAAAGAAGCTATAGGGCACAAGGGGGAGGCGATGGCATAGTGGTATTGTCACTGGACTAGTAATCCAGAGACCCAGGGTAATGCTCTGGGGACCTGGGTTGGAATCCCACCATGGCAGATGGTGGAATTTGAATTCAATAAAAATCTGGAATTAAAAGTCTAATGATGACCATGAAACCATTGTCGATTGTTGTAAGAACCCATCTGGTTCACTAATGCCCTTTAGGGAAGGAAATCTGCTATCCTTACCTGGTCTGGCTTACATGTAACTCCGGACCCGCAGCAATGTGGTTGACTCTTAAATGCCCTCTGAACAAGGGCAGTTAGGGATGAGCAATAAATGCCAGTGACACCCACATCCCTTGAACGAATAAAAAGTTTGGATAAGTTCAAGGTAATCAGGCAGAGTCAAGATGGTTTTGTGAAAGGGAAATCATTTTTAACCAACTTATTGGAGTTCTTTGAGGAAGTAACATGTGCTGTGGATAGACGGGAACCGGTGCATGTACTGTGCTTAGATTTCCAGAGGGCATTTGATAAAGTGCCACATCAAAGATTATTGCAGAAAATAAAAGGTCATGGTATTGGGGTAACATATTGGCATGGATAGAAGATTGGCTGGCTAACAGGAAGCTGAGAGGAAGCATAAATGAGTCTTTTTCAGGTTGGCAAGATATAATGAATGGTGTGCTAATTATAATTTATATAAATGACTTGGATGGATGGGATGGTTGCCAGATTTGCTGATGACAAAGTTGGGTAGGAAAGTAAGTTGTGAAGAAGATATAAGGCTACAAATGTATATAGTTTTAAGTGAGTGGGCAAAGATCTGGCAATTGGAGTATAATGTGGGAAAATGTGAAATTACCCATTTTGGCATGAAGAATAAAAGAGAAGCATATTATCTAAATGGTGAGAGATTGCAGAGCTCTGAGATGCAGAGGGATTTGGGTGTCTCAGTACATGAATCGCAGAAGGTTAGTATGCACGTACAGTAAGTAATTAGGAAAGCTAATAGAATGTTGTCGTTTATTGCGAGGAGAATTGAATACAAAAGTAGGGAGGTTTTTCTTCAGTTATACAGACTGCTAATGAGAACACATCTGGAGTATTGTGTACAGTATTGCTCACCTTATTTAAGGAAGGATGTAAATGTTTTGGAAGCAGTTCAGAGAAGGTTTACCAGATTAATACCCGGAATGGGTAGGTTGTCTTATGAGGATAGGTTGGACGGGCTAGGCTTGTATCCACTGGAGTTTAGAAGAGTAGGTAGGTGGTGACTCGATTGAAACTTATAAGATCCTGAGGGGTCTTGACAGGGTGGATGTGGAGAGGATGTTTCCTCTTGTGGGAGAATCTAGAACTAGGGGTCACTGTTTTAAAATAAAGGGTCATGCATTTAAGACAGAGTTGAGGAGAAATTTTTCCTTTGAGGGTCATGAGTCTTTGGAACTCTCTTTCTGAAAAGGCGATGGAAGCAGAGTCTTTGAATATTTTTAAGGCAGAGGTGGATAGATTCTTGGTAAACAAGGGGATGATAGGTTATTGGGGGTTAGCAAGATTCAAATTTCAGGTTACTATCAGACCAGCCATGATCTTATTAAATGGCGGAGCAGGCTTGAGGGGCTGAATGGCCTACTCCTGCTCCTTGTTTGTATGTCCTGATGAGTGCAAGACGAAAAGCTTCGATAAAATGTCTTTCTTCAGCAATAATCTTAAAAGTTCTTCATCAAATCACTGTCAACCTTTTCTAGAGAAAAAAGCACCAACCTGTTGAATCTTAGTTCTAGTATCACCCCTGTTGAGCTTTTGCATGCCTCCTGTGGTGCCTCTATCTTTTTGTGTAACATGGAGGGTGTCATTGTAGTCAGATGCTCAGTGCTTTTGCTGCTCTTTCTATTTAGAGTAACTTGCAGCGTTGTATTGCAGCAGAGTAGATTTATCTGAATTCTTCCTGGATCCAAGACTGTTTGCAAGGAGGAGCAGTAATGGAATCAGCTCTTCCTCCTCATTGAGCTATTGGCAGATAGCATCAGTGCATCATGTCATTGGAAAACAGGCTCCTCCCATCCTGTTATTCTTGTAAATATTTACTGTTTTGTTGGCCGTCATCCACTGCTGCAGATATTTTTCCTTCCACTTGTTTCTCTGGAAGGGGCTGACTTGTCCTAGGGTCCCATTGCACACACCGACACCCTCTCAGTTCTTCAACTGGCAAGCCTTCCAATGCATGCAGTCCCTAGATAGTGAGTTATCAGTGGGTAATTTTATCATAGGGTGTATTGTAGCCAACCTGATTCCTTCCTTGCCGGACCATAACTGAGTACACAGCTTTACACAGTGAGCGTCACTGGGTGACGGAATGAGCAGTGATTCCCTCCCTCTGAGAGGGAGTCCAGAGACCAGCTATAGCAGCCTGTTTGACTGCCTTTTGCTGAAACTGCAGAGTGAGCCTGTGACTTTCTAATCAGATTGCACAACCCAGTGTGGTACTAAGCCATTAATCTCACTGGACTATAAAATACCAGACACAGGAGCAGCAATTGATTTTGATGCCTTTAGTGCTAGGCAGAGAAGCAATTCAGCCAGAATCACCAACTGTTTCACTCTGCAGTGAGCCCCTACAGACACCAGGCAGATATACATGACGGAGAAAGGAAGAGAAGGATATGTTGTATGTAAAATGAGTTTGGCCACCTCAAATCCAGTTACTAACAGTTTTTGAATCAACATCTGCAGTATTCTGCTTTTCGGGTTTGTAAGGTTGCTCCTAATTTTGACTTTCTTCCAACCAATGTCCTGCTTGTCAAAGTGGTTGTGATGGGGACATGGGAAGGGAGCAGGGTGAAATGAAGAAGGGTGAGAGGGGACTCGTGGAGCTTAAGCACCAGCATGGAGCAGCTGGCCAAATGGCCTGTTTCTGAGCTGGAAATTCTGTGCAACACTTTGTAATATGCCTGTGTGCATTCAGTCATCTAGCGTGGCAATCCTACCTGGTTTTACCCCCTTCCCCCTGCCCATAATTGCTGAGAGGTAATTGCAGCTGCCCTAAAACCACCATCAGCTGCCTCAGCACAAACCAAGGATGGAAGCAGGAATCTTCTGCTCTGTTTACGCACCAGCTAGAAGATCATCTCCCAAAGTTGACTCTCTCAATTTGAAAATCTCCTTCTAAATAACTTATTTTTCCCTCCTTTCCTCCCCTCTGCAATCCTACGCATCTCCTTAACTTGTATCTCAGTTGTAAGGCTTGTTGCTCTCAAACCCCGTGATCATAAAGTGATGCTGCTGGGCTTAAAACATAGCATCATAGAATGGTTAAGGGACAGAAGGAGGCCATTCAACCTGCCATGCCCTTTCCAGCTCTTTGAAAGAGCTAGCAATTAGTCCCACTTGCCATTGCTCTGCAATTTCTCCCCTTCAAACATATGTCCAATTCCCTTTTGAAAGTTAATATTGAATCTGCTACCACCATCCTGTCAGGCGGTGCATTCCAAGCCATTGTAACTTACTGTGTAAAAACATGAACTGACAGAACCCAGTCCTCAAGCCTCCTAAAGTAATACAGGTGAGAAAGAAAAAAAATTAGTCCTATGGTTTGTACTGTATAAATTTAAGATGACGCGGTGGGTTCATGATGTATTGTTTTTTTTTTAATTTAAGGGACATTGACAAAGTAGATGAACTAATGCAGGACATCACAGAGCAACAGGACTTGGCACAGGAAATCTCTGAGGCAATTTCTAAACCAGTAGGGTTTGGTGAAGATTTTGATGAGGTAAGTGTTGCTTCAAATGCTGAAAATGATGTGGAACCTGAAGCAGAATCAATGGGCATATGGGTCCCAGGTACCCATTCAAACATGCTGAAAAGATTAGTTTGACCCTATAGACTCCCTCACAGTTTTCTAAGTGCTTTTAAAGGAGGCTATTGTGAAGGGGTGGTGGTAGTAAGTCTTTTGTGGGGAATGGTAGCTCCTGGAGTGGCTGCCATCCAGCTGCTGTTCCCTGGGATAAGCTTAATAAATCAGACATTGGCTCAGATTTAGCTGGAGCAAGGAATGTCAGTGTGCCCCATTTGACTTTATCTGCACTCTTCAGCTCAAAACGTTTTCATGCTGTAAATTGCTCAAAGTTTGATACTGTGCATGGCATCTAGGATGGGAGCAATAGCCTTACCCAGTGAAGTTTAAGGATTGAGAAAGAAACACAGGAATGACAGAGAATGAGAGTGCATTGGAGTCACATTGGATGCAGAAAGGAAATAGAACAATTGAGAGAGAGGAAAAGTAAGAAAAATGTCAAATCTGACATTTTTTTACATCTCCAAAAACAACTTACAGAAATGAGATTGAACGTTTGTTCAATTTCTGGACCAGAGGGGTTGGTTGGCATTGCATTAACAATTAATAAGTTGCTTGTGCTCTTAATTACCAGGCTTAACTTTCTGTGGTGAATTTAACAGGAATTTATAATGCAAATCCAGAAAATTTTGAAAATAACAGGGAGACTTAGGGTGAGATGCTGTTTGGGTGAAGGAAACTAGGAGTGGCGTAAATCAAACATCAAATTCTGAAAATTTGTAACTTGCCACATCTCTTAATCCCCTGAACTTGCTAGCCAATTTACACACTAGCAAAGATGTGCCTTGTTAACATGCCGTGTTTTTCCATCAACATCCGGCCCAATCCCCTTTCTTCCAATTTCCATTATGTTTGATGGAATGTTTAATGAAGTGGTTGTACAGCAGCCTTGCTTCAGTACCTGTCCATTCAATTCAGTTGCCAGTTTTGCTACAAAAGATGTCTTTTTGAAAATGCAACTAGGGCATTACTAGGTGGTGCTCTAAATAATGGCACAAGGGAAGCTGTCAACTGCACTTTCTTTCCAATCCCCAGTCCCTCAACTCCTTTCTCACTGTATAAGACCATAAGACATAGGAGCAGAAATTAGGCCATTCGGCCCATCGAGTCTGCTCCGCCATTCAATCATGGCTGATAAGTTTCTCAACCCCATTCTCCCGCCTTCTCCCCGTAATCTTTGATCCCCTTACCAATCAAGAACCTATCTATCTCGGTCTTAATGATTGTGTATGATTGTGAGGGATGCATGCACATGAGATTTGCGTATCTCACATTGTAACTGAAGCAGTTGGGGGTAGTTGGGAAGGGAAGAAGATCCCTCTTTTAAGCTGATGGTAAAGCGATGTCCAATGTCTAGTCTAAAAGTGCAGTGTAGAAACCCAAGTTTAGCTTGGCACGATAGTCCTATATAAACATTTGATTTTGGGTGACCTCAAGAGATTAAAGTGCTGGCTGTGTCTCTCTGCAGGATGAGCTAATGGCTGAGTTGGAAGAGCTGGAACAGGAAGAGCTCGACAAAAACCTGCTGGAAATTGGAGGTGCAGAGAATGTGCCACTTCCCAACGTTCCTTCCACCTCCCTCCCAGCCACGCCAGGTAAGAGACATCTGTCCTACATCCCTCCCAGCTTAACCAAGCAGGCGACATGAGATTAGCCCTGACCAAAATTTCAGAATTCAATTTCCTTAAATCAACTCTTACGAGTTAAGAAGCAGTGTTTCTTTGACCCACTGCGACCAATTTCATCGCTTCCTCCTCATCAGAACGAACGAAGGCATTGTTGGGAAAATCAGAGCCCTATTCTGGACAGGAGGAGGAGAGAATGGACTGGTACCGTGGATAAATGAGTGCTCTGCAATGACAAACCACTGTGTTAGCCAATGTGTTGGAGGTGTGTGCAACCTAAGGCAGGAGTTACATAGAATAGTGGAGGACATTCAGTCCATCGAGTCTGCGCCAGCTCTTTTGAAGAGTCCATATACTCGGCAAACAGAGTCTATTTAAGAAGAGTCTCTAACAATTACAGCAGACAGAACTCGTAACTGAAACTACAGCAAAGCCCCCCGATAAAAGCAGGATTATTTCACCGACAAAATACAGTGAGTGGATGGCGGTTACATAATACAAATTGTGTGTAAAATCAACCCAAGGCACTTAAAGCAGTGTGATGCCGTGGCATGATTGAGAGAATGCCACCATCATCTCCATTCTTACTTCCCCCTGTGGTGTCGCCAGCAATGGGTTCACTCCTTTATTCTGCAACATCTTAGTCTTGCCAAACTCTTTCTGCCCCTTTTGTGTAACCACAGCATTTTTATTTTACAACCCTTGTGATCTTTGAGGGGCAGATGGCGCATTTGCGTCAATTGAAATCAGTAAATGTACTGCAGTGAACTTTCATGCCTATTCATTTCAATGCAAATCAGGCACGTCTTGTTTTTCACAAGTCAGCTAGTGTCACAGCAACTTAATAAGTGGCCTGAGGGGATGTTTCTGCGCATTGTGGTGAGTAGAGTGTGCGTACAGAATTATCCAGACCTGATTTTCGTGAGTCTCAGTGCTGACAGAAAGTAGAAACTTGCAGTACAGAAGGAAGCCATTTGGTCCATCATACCTGCTTGAAAGAACTGTCTAGTTAGCCTCACTCTTCCCACTGCCTGGCAATTTTCTCCCCTTTAGATATTTAGCTAATTCTCTTTTGAAATTTACTATTGAATCTGCTTCCACCACTTTTATCGGGCAGAGCATTCCAGGCTACAACAAGTCTCCACATCTCTTCTCTGGCTCTTTCACCAATGACGTTTAATCTGTGTCCTCTAGTTATCGACCCTGCTATCAGTGTGTATATTTATGTTGCTTCTTGTCTGGCTTTGTGCTTAGTTTTTGCTGCAATGGGGACAAATGAGGATTGGGATTGTGTGGGTGCTGTGTGTTAAACAGGACGACGAGCTTCCTTTTCACCCTGTTTGCCTTTGCTTTCCACAGCCAAGAAGAAGGAAGAGGAAGAAGCTGAGATGCAGGAGCTGGAAAATTGGGCTGCTGCTATTTGAAAACAACAGGCATTTTGTATAGAACGGACTTTGTTATATGTCGCAGTTGTGGGTGTTTTGTTATGCAGTGAAGGTCGTGAGCAGACTAAATTTCTGAATGGCCACCCGAAATGCATACTGGGGAGGGGGGGAAGAGGGAATGGGGTGTGCAATGTGACATTACAGCGTACTGTATAGGAGGAGGAGCAGAGAGGGTAAAAAAAAACACCCTATGGCACTTTTGTCCCAGCTTTTATTGGATTTTCATTTGTGTTGATGGTTGCGAGCTTTCAAGCCCACGACATCTGGTATGGCTCTTTCTTCCTGTGGGATCAGTGGCCCTATTGCACTGCCCCTTGAAATAATAAATCCTCTGTACATTTATGAAATAGAGACACAGTGCAGATTGATATTTGCAAGTGGCTGAATTCCTGTAGCATGTCCATAACTGTTTGTATAATTGAGGTGAAGCGACTATTTGAAAATTACACCTGTAGTTGACTCGATTTCCTTTTCCATTCTGATTTCTTTTTTAAAAAAAATTTCATCATAGGAGCTCCTTGAAAAACAATCTGCAGAGGTTCTTGACTCATAAAGCTTGTTAATCATTTCCTTGCCCCTCCCCCTGAATATTTAAGCTGTCTAATCAAGTGTAGACCAGTCATTTACTGAGTCTGATTGCTCACCTAGTGCCTCTGCTGATTTTTAAAAAACGAGCATTTTTAATTTTTCTTTGGAGGAAGTGGGTCACTTTTTGTTTTTTTTTAGTCCTGGGTGTTAGTGAGGGGACAGAGTGAGGTCTGTTCCGATTGCCCTCACTGGGTGCAATTTCAGGATACTTCCTTTTCTATGCCATGTGATTTACACAGAAGCCTATAAGATACTTCTAAATGCTTCTTTTGCTAGATGCTGCAATTTCCCCCCCCCACCCTGACCACAGGCTGCACACAGCACGACGTTGCCACAATGGGACTCCTCAATCCTCTACAAAAAAAAATACCTAATCCTACTTAAACCTGCTGTAAATATGTTAAGAAAGAAATAAAAGTTCCTTTTAATGTAATAAATTGTCTCCAACTGGGAGTTTGAAAGCTGAAGGCAGAAATGCTTGAAGTGGCGTAACTTGAGGTTTGCATTACGGTTATATCCTCTATAGAAGCAGCTGGCGGACAATTGTTTCTCCCTCGATTAGATGTGCTCCGAATGCCAGCCATGGCTCGGTGGGGTTGCACTCCTGCCTCTGAGTTAGGAAATTGTGGGTTCAAGTTCAGGTCCAATTCCAAAGACTCAAACACAAAATCTGGACTGACGCTTCTAGTGCACGACTGAGGGAGTGCTGTACTGTTGGAGGTTTTTGAGATTTAAACCGAGGCTCTGTCTGCCCTCGAGTGGAGATAAAAGATCCCGTGGCTCTATTTCACACAAGAGCAGAGGAGTTCTTGCTGGTGTCCTGGCTGATATTTATCCTTCAACCAACATCATTTTTTAAAAAAAGAAGTTGATGTGGTCATTATCACATTGCCTTTTGTAGGAGTGGGCTATGCACAAATTGGCTGTGTTTCTTTGAATTCATTTTTGAAATGTGCGTGCCACTGGTTAGGCCTGCATTTATTGCCCATCCCTATTTGCCATTAAGGTGACAGTGAGCCATTTTTAAAAAATTGTTGCAGCCCCTTGTGGTGCAGGAACACCCATTTTTCTATTAGGGAGGGAATTCCCTACCAGTGACAGTGAAGGAGCGGCGATATAGTTCCATGTCAGGATGGTGTTTGACATGGAGGGTAACTTGCAGGTGGTGGTGTTCCCATACTTCTGCTGCGCTTGTTCTCCTAGGTGGTAGAGGTCATTAGTTTGGCAGGTTCTGTCAAACAAGCCTTGGCGAGTTGCTGCAGTGCATCTTGTAGATGGTACGCACTGCTGCCACTGTGCGCCGATGGCAGAGGATGTTGTGAATGAGATGGTGTATGGATTGTCAATCAAGCACACTGCTTTGTCCTGAATAGTGTTGAGCTTCTTGAGTGTTGTTGGAACTGTATTCCATCATACTCCTGACTTGTGCCTTGTAGATGGTGGGCGGGCTTTGGGAAGTCAGCAGGTGAGTTACTGCAGAATTCCCAGCTTCTGACCTTTTCTTGTAGCCACCGTATTTATGTGGCTAGTCTAGTTAGATTTCTAGTCTATGGTAACCTGCAGGAGGTTGATAGTAGAGGGTTCAGCAAAAGTAATGTTGTTGAATATCAAGGGAAGATCGGTATATTATCTCTTGTTGGCGATGGCCATTGCCTGGTACTTGTGTGGTGTGAATGTCACTTACTACTTAGCAGTCCAAGCCTGAATGTTCCTTGGTGTTGCTACATGCAAGCATGGACTGCTTCAGTATCTGAGGAGTCACGAATGGTGCTGAACATTGTGTAATTATCAGCAAACACCCCCACTTCTGACCTTATTGATGGAGCAAAGAATGATCATTGATGAATCAGCTGAAGATGGTTGGGCCTAGGACACTACCCTGAAGGACTCCTGCAGTGATGTCCTGGAACTGAGATGATTGACCTCCAGCAACCACAACCATCTTCCTTTGTGCTCAGTATGACTCCAACCAGCATAGAGTTTTCCCCCTGATTCCCATTGACTCCAGTTTTGCTGGGGCTCCTTGATGCCACACTCGGTAAAATGCTACCTTGATGTCAGGGACAGTCACTCTCATCTCACCTCTGGAATTCAGCTCTTTTGCCCATGTTTGGACCAAGGCTGTAATGAGGTCAGGAGCTGAGTGGCCCTGGCGGAACACAAACTGAGTGTCAGTGAGCAGGTTATTGCTGAGTAATTGCTGTTTGATAGCACTGTTGACAGCACCTTCCATCACTTTGCTGATGATCGAGAGTAGACTGATGGGGCGGTAATTGGTCAGGTTGGATTTGTTCTGCTCTTTGTGGACAGGGCTTCCTGGGCAATTTTCCACATAGCCGGGTAGATTTCAAATTTGATTAACAGAACCTGACAAAATCTCACCAAATGCAAAATATAAGTTAGTCTTTGCTATAAACACTGTGTAACTATCCTGTGCATGTGTCTTTAGGATCAGGTCCTCAGGAACAGCATAGGCATCAATGATTGGTATTGTCTAAGTTGGTGTAAAACTTAAAATGACTTTTTCAAACGCCAGAGGGGGGAAAGAAATCAAATTCAGTAATCCAAAAAAAAAAACTTGCATTTTTATAGCACTACCCCAATTTCCCAAACAGCATAGGAAATAGGAACAGGTGTAGCTCATTCGGCCCCTCGGGCCTGCTCCGCCATTCAGTAAGATCGTGGCTGATCTTGTGTTTCGATTTCCACCTTCCCATCTAACCCCGATAACGTTAGATTCTTGTTAGGCAAGAGAATCTAACTACCTCTGCCTTAAAAATATTCAGTGACCCCACCTCCACCACCTTCTGAGGCAGAGTGTTCCAAAATCACACAACCCTCAGAGAAAAAAATCCTCATCTCTGTCCTAAAAGGGCGATCCCTAATTTTAAAATAGTGCCTCCTAGTTCTGGACTAGAGGAAACATCCTTTTGACGTCCACCTTGTCGAGGCCGTTCAGGATCTTGTATACTTCAATCAAATCACCCCTCACTGTTCTAAACTCCAGTGGAAACAAGCCCAGTCTGTCCAACCTTTCCTCATAAGACAACTCACTCATTCCAGGTAACAATCTAGTAAACCTTTGAACTGCCTCCAATGCATTTACATCCTTCCTTAAATAAGGAGGTCAAAACTGCACACAGTATTCGAGGTGTGGCCTCACCAATGCCCTGAATAACTGAAGCATAACATCCTTACTTTTATGTTCAATCCCTCTCATAATAAAGGATAACATTCCATTAGCCTTCTTAATCACTTGCTGTACCTGCATACTAACTTCTGTGACTCATGTACTAGAACATCTAGATCCCTCTGCACCTGCAAAATTATGCAGCTGTTCTCCATTTAAGTAATACTCTGCTTTTTTGTCCTTCCTGCCAAATTGAACAATTTGATATTTTCCCATATTAAATTCCATTTGCCAGGTCTTTGCCCACTCACTCAACCTATCTATAATCCATCTGCAACCTCCTCATGTCCTCTTCACAACATAATTTCCTACCTATCTTTGTGTCATCTGCAAATTTAGCTGCCATGTCTTCACTCCCCTCATCTAAGTCATTGATGTAAATCGTAAAAAATTGAGGCCCCAGTACAGACCCCTGTGGGACTCCACTCGTCACATCCTGCCAATCAGAAAAAGACCCATTTATACATACTCTCTGCTTTCTGCCAGCCAGGCAATCTTCTACCCATGCTAATATGTTACCCCTACACCATGTGCTTTTATTTTCCTTAACAATCTTATCAAATGCCTTCTGGAAATCCAAGCACAGGCTCCCCTTTACCCACTGCGCATGTTACTCCTTCAAAAAACTCCAATAAATTGGTTAAACATGATTTTCCTTTCACAAAACCATGCTGACTCTTCCCTATTGCCTTGAGCTCTTCTAAGTGCCCAGCTATAACCTCCTTAATGATCGATTCTAATAACTTGCCCATGACAGACGTCAAGCTAAACTGGCCTATGGTTTCATGTTTTCTGCCCCCTCCCTTCTTGAATAGAGGGGGTATAATAGAAAGGGAAACTGATGAAGTATTTTTGAAATGTGGCCACTGTTGTAGTGCAGTAAAGAAACAAATACTCAACTGAAGCAAACCTTAACCAGCCAGGAGCACAGTATAGAGTTTATGCAGAGGTTACCGTGTACAAATTTGGACATGTATTAGAGAGGGTACAGAGAAAAGTGGCAAGTGTAATGGGGATAGTCTACAAGGAAAGACTACAGAGTCTTAAACTCAACAGTGTAGGGAGGAGATGGGTAAGAGATGACACTGCGGAGAAGTAAGTACAGATCATGGAAGCAAACACTGATTAGGGAGAGGGGGAGGAGTATTGCAAACGTGCGTATTCCTCACTGTCTAAGGCATGTCTTAACCCCTGCAATCCAGTTCAGTTTGTCGTTTTGGGAGTGACCTGAGCCTGTGAAAGATGCTATATTAATGTGTATAAAGTCTTTTATTTCTCAGTCAAAAGAACACAAGGTGTTCTTGGGTTTGATCGCTGCTTGGTTGTGAATTAATAATCGCAGTGGTGTAAGGGGAGGGGTAAGGTGCCACCAAGCCTCAGTACCAAATGGGACAGGAGAGGGAAACATTACCCCACCAGTGTTGTCAAACTGAAATAGAACATACTAGAAATCACCCTCGACAGATGTCAATGAGCCTGGGGTCTTGCTGTGCATGATTTTATTTCCGTGTATACATCTCTCTACATATTGCATCAGTACGCCCTGCTTGTGATTTTAATTAACACCAGCATGTTAGAAACACTGCAATCTTTTTCCCACGAGCTCTGTATCTATCAATAGCATAGCATCGTAGGGGTGTTGAAGCAAGTTATTTATTCAAGGATGCTGCAGTGATTTCTTCTGGGCCTGGAAATTCCATGGAGCTTGAAAGCAAGGGCTTAAACGAGAGCCTGTTTCTGTCACAGAGGCGGTGTTTCTTGTCGGTATGAGATGATATGTTTTGGGAGGGAAATTAAGAATGGGAGTTAATAGAAAAGGAAGAGAGACTTGTGTTTATATAACACCTTTCACCAACCCTGGGCACCCCAATTCACCTTCCAGTCAATGGAGCACACCAGCTGTAAAGCCAATGGGAAGGCACTGAAGGGTGTGGACATGTAGAGACCAAGGGGTCAAACACAATTCCCTGAAAATGCTATGAGAAAGGGATGATTGAATATGGTACAAAAGCAAAGAAGCAGTGATATGTTTTGGCATTGATTATGCCACAGTTCATGTGCTACGATTGCTTCTGGTCATCTCATAATAGAAAAGATGTTAAGACCCTGTTTAAATCCAGCAGGACGATGCTGGGTTGGAAGAATTTTGTGATACGGGGACTGTTTCCACTGGAGCGGAGGACAGGAATATTTGGAGGCTCAGAGGAGATTTGATAAGAGTTTTAAAAATTCTGAAGCGCTCTGATATAATAAAAAGGGAAAACCTGTTCCCTCTGGTCAAGGAGTCAGTGAAGAGAGGTCATCAATTTAGAATTGATCTGTATCATTGTTCTAAGAGATGCAGCAGTCAGCCCAAAGACAGATGGCTTCATGTGTTTCTGCTGAACCAACCAGATCTCTGTCCCTGGCCTGTGCTATCAGCTTTGGGTGGTGGCTGTTACAATTGGCTTCCTGCATTAGCGAGGAAGAAGGTCAGGGCCCCTACTACCGATGACCCACCCAGCAAACCCCTGCTGAATCTGAGTTGTCAGGTTAGGTATAGGACTCAGCTGTGAGGCCCCTGTAGTCAAATAGTCTTGATGACGTGAGCCGTAAAAACTGAAACATGGAGCCTGACCATTTGCATTAGGAACCAGGAGGCAATTAATGAAAGCAGGACTCAGGATAAGAAATTGATTCTGCGGAGGGAGAGAAGGTAAGTTTCATTGAATCATAGAATGGTTACAGCACAGCTGGAGGTCATTCTGCCCATTGTGTCTGTGCTAGCTCTGTTAGAGCAAATCACCTACTCTCACTCCCCTACCTTTTCCTCATAGTCCTGTAATTTTTTTTTTCTTCAGATAATTATCCAATTTCCCCTTGAAAGCCATGGTTGTGTCTGCCTCCACCATGCTCTCGGGCAGTGTGCTCCAGATCCTAACCGCTCGCTGCATAAAAAAAGCTTTCCCTCATGTCGCCTCTGGTTTTTTTTTTTGCCACATCCCCTAACCTGGTGTCCTCTGGTTCTTGACTCTTGTGCCAATGGGAACAGTCTCTCCCTATCAGCTCTGTCCAGACCCCTCATGATTTTGAGCAACTCTATCAAATCTCAACCTCCCTGACGGAATAGCCCCAGCTTCTCCAGCCTATCCACGTAACTGAAGGCCCTCATGTCCGGAACCAGTCTTGTAACTCTTTTCTGCATCCTCTCCAATGCTATCACATTTTTCCTAAAGTGTCGTGCCCAGAATTGGACATAATTCTCCAGTTAAGGCCGAACCAGTGTTTTATAAAGGTTCACCCTAACTGCAATGTTTTTGTACTCTGTCTCTATCTATAAAGCCCAGAATCTCCTATACTTTAATAGCTGCTTTCTCAACCTGCCCTGTCAACTTCAACGATGTGTGCACATTTGCCCCCGGGTTCCTTTGCCTCTGCATCTTCTTTAGAATTGTATCCTTTATTTTATATGGTCTCCCCTCATTCTCACCAAAATGCATTACCTCACTTCTCTCTATTAAATTTCATCTGCCCTGTGTCCCCCGATTCCACCAGCATTTGCCATCTTGAAGTTTATCACTGTCCTCACTGCCCACGATACTTGCAAGTTTTCTGCTTACGCAAATGTTGAAATTGTGCCTTAAGTCTTAAGCCATCAATGTAGATCAAGAAATGCAGTGACCCCTGAGGAGATCCACTATATACCTTCCTCCAGTCTGAAAAACAACTGTTCACCACTCCCCTCTCTTCTAAAGACTGACTCTCCTGGCTGAATTATCTAGAAACCTTATTCTTGTGTCCCAGAAGTTTGTGGGTTGTTTATTGGGACCAATGGCCATCTGGTTTATTTTGATTGAAGGAAGGAGGAGGAAATAGAAAATTATTTCCCAAGTGTCTCAGCATTCTTTGCAATATAAACACAAGCCGAGGGTTATTCCTTCTGTTTGGGCATTTTCAGTTGCATCTCTCTAATGTTTTATGACAGCGCTGGCCCTGAACTCCTGGACCCGGGGCAGTGTTGGGGTTCAGATAAGCTGCAGGGGATGTTGGGGTTCACAACTGAGAGCTGTAACTTGAGGAAGGACCCGGTTCTATTCAGCCGTCACCCCTTTGTTCCCAGTGGGAAAAAACCCAGCTGGGGTGGCAAGCACTTCCGACTCTGTGCCCCTTCCAACCTGATGTTATTCAAAAAGTGGTGCATTAATGTCCTTTGCCTCCTGAACTCCTGCCAGTTCCACCTTCTGGCCAGCTCATGGAACACCTGCCTGATTGACTCCTGTTTACCATGCAAATAAAAATTGTGCATTTATATAGCATCTTTCACAACCTCAGGATGTTCCAAAGCACTTTACAACCAGTGAAGTACTTTTGAAAAAAGTCACTTTGTAAAAAAAAAATGCCACAGTCAATTTGTGCAAACAAGATCCCACAAATTTATTTGAATTTTTTGAGGCGGTAACGAGCAGGATAGATAAAGGGGAACCAGTAGATGTAATACACTTGGATTTCCACAAGGTGTTTGATAAGGTACCGCACATAAGCCTACTTAAGATAAGAGCCCATAGTGTTGGGGATGGTGTATTAACATGGATAGAAGATTGGCTAACTATTAGAAGACAGAGTTGGGATAAGTGGGGCACTTTCAGGATGGCAACCTGTAACTAGTGGAGTGCCGGGGCCATAATTATTTACTATATATATGAATGACTTAGGTGAGGGAAGTGAATGTATTATCACCAAGTTTACGGATGACACAAAAATAGGTGGGAAGGCAAGTGGCAAAGATGACAAAGAGTCTACAGAGGGATATAGACAGGTTAAGTGAGTGGGCAAAAACTTGGTATATGGAATATAATGTGGGAAAGTGTGAGGTTATGCACTTTGGCAGGAAGAATAAAGGAGCTGAATATTATTTAAATGGTGAAAGGCTGCAGAAAGCTGCAGCACAGAGGGATTTGGGAGTCCTCGTGCATGAATCACAAAAAGCTAACATACAAGTTCAGTAGGTAATAGGGAAGGCAAATGGAATGTTGGCCTTTATTTCAAAGGGAATGGAGTATAAAAATAGGAAGCCTTGCTAAAACTGCCCAGGACCACACCTAGAATACTGTGAACAGTTTTGGTCCCTTATGTAAGGAAAGATATACTAGCATTGGAGGTAGTCCAGAAAAGCTCCACTAGGTTGATCTTGGGTGTGGAGGGATTTTCTTATGAGGAGAGACTGAGTAGGTTGGGCCTGTACTCATTGGAGTTTCAAAGATTGAGAGGCAACCTTATTGAGACATATAAGATTCTTAGGGGGCTTGACAGGGTAGATGCTGAGAGGTATTTCCCCTTGTGGGAGAGTCTAGGACCAGAGGGCGTGGTCCATTCAAGACAGAGATGAGGAGGGTAGTGAATCTGTGGAATTCTTTACCGCAGAGGGCTGTAGAGGCTGGGTCGTTAAGTATATTCAAGGCTAAGATAGATTTTTAATCAGTAAGGGAATCAAGGGTTATAGGGAAAAGACAGGAAAGTGGAATTGAGGATTATCAGATCAGCCATGATTTCATTGAATGGTGGAGCAGACTCGATGGGCTGAATCACCTATTTCTGCTCTAACATCTGGTCAAACAGCAACATGATAATGACTGGATAATCTGTTTTTCAGTGATGTCAGTTGAGGACAGGACACGGGAGAACTTTTTTGTTCTTCTTCAAAATAATGCTATGTGGACTTTAATATCAGCCTGAATGGACAGACAGGACTGCGTTTTAACATCTCATCTGGAAGGTAGTATCTCTGACAATGCAGAACTCCCTTGGTACCGTGCTAGAGTATCAGTTTAGATACAGGAGTAGGAGTCTAATACCAATGATCGATCGGAAGTAGTGACGGGGCGACCGTGAAATTGAAGGCATTCTTATTTGCCTCTAGTTTTTGATGGAAAACAGCCACTCCCAATAATAAAACACGTGCAAGGTGATGAAGTCCCATGCTGCACCACCAACTGCATGTTCCCCTTCAAGTCACACACCATCCTGAATTGGAACTATATCGCTGTTCCTTCACTCGCTGGGTCAAAATCCTGGAACTCCCTCCCTAACAGCACTGTGGGTGCACCTCTACCTATATGCAGCGGTTCAAGAAGGGCAGCTCACCACCACCTTCTCAAGGGCGATAAATGCTGGCCCAGCCAGCGATGGCCACTTCCTGTGAAAGAATTTCAAAATGTGTAATACAGTGAGTGGCCACCAGATGGAGAAGGTGCACTATTACCATAGTGAGTACTTGACGAGCACTGGTTTAATTTTTCATTAGATATAGAACTGTTTCACTGTTGAAAACGCTGATTGTATGAAACCTCGCACAATATTCTTTCCTGTTAATTTTTCCATCATGTGAATGACACACTGTGCGCTTTTTAATTCATTCTTGAGTTGCGAGTGTCACCAGGAAGGCTGGCAATGCCCATTTTTGTTGCCTGTGAGCAGGTAGTGTTGGTGTGTGACTGGAGTCACATGGAAGTACAGACTGGGCAAAGGCAGCGGGTGCTCTTTCCTTATGGATGTGAGTGAATTGGTAGGATTTTTAATGGCGCTTCAACAGCTGTATGCTCACTTTTGATGAGGCCTTGTACATTAGCACTTTGCCGCTGGGTCACTAGACAGTGCCCGGAGCAAGAGTCCGGATAGATTTTAACCCTGCCACCTCTGCCCCCTCTCCCCTCCCCAGCTCGCCCACTCTAAACCAACATGCCCAGCTCAAACACCCCTCACTGCTGGCTGAAACTCAGCTAATCCTACAGACAGATAATCAGGACTGTAACAACACCGGGCTGTAACAGGCATTACCCCACTCTCTGCTGAAGCAGCAGTGCCCTGGACAAACCTAAAACAGGCAAAGGATGACAACCTCTCTTGGAGAGACAGCCCATTCCCATCTTGAACATCCAAACAGCAACACAGTGGTTCTCTGCTAGTTGGAGCCCGTCCATGATTAATTATTAATAATATGATTAGTTATTACAGTGCTCTTGTATATAAAAAAAGTAGATGTACGAGATTATAAAAATAATCTGACTCACGCCGTAGTGGAGCGTGTAATCGAATCACAACGGTGGATCTTAGTTTGTAGTAAGCTGAGGAATTGAGATCGAGCTCACCCTTCTGACTGACTTGTCTATCCTTTAAAGATTTTGCAGAGTTCATTACTTAAAGAAATATAAAATGAATGTTTCTATTGAGCTTTGTTCTGATTAATGCATTTTTCTATCTCTGGAAAGCACCTGGACCTAAGAATATAAGAGATAGGAGCAGGAGTACACAGAACGGCCTCTCAAGCCTGTTCGACCATTCAATGCAATCATGGCTGATTTTCAGCCTGAACTCCATTTTCCCATCTGCCAAAGATCAGAGCTTCCCAGCCTTAAATATATTCAAGAGCGGAGCATCTACAACCCCCTGAGGGAGGCAGTGGCATAGTGGTATTGTCATTGGACTGATATTCCAGAGACCCAGGGTAATGTTCTGGGGACCTGGGTACAAATTTCCACCAAGGCAGATGGTGAAATTTTAATCCAGTGCAAATGGAATTATAAGTCTGACCACAAAGAATCATTGTCAGGAAAAACTAATGTCCTTATTGGCCTACATGTGACTCCAGACCCACAGCAATGTGGTTGACTCTTAAATGCCCTCTGAACAAAACAAGGGCAAGTAGGGTTGGGCAATAGTGACACCATCTCAGGAACAAAAAATAAATCCAAAGATTCACATCCCTATGAGTGAAGAAATTCGTCCTCATCTCAGTCCTAACCAATCACCCCCTTGAGACTGTGCTCCCTGTATTCTAGATTCCCCAGCCAGGATTGTGTCTCCCCTGTCTATCCCCTTCAGAACCTGGTAAGTTTCAGTGAGATCACCTCTCTTCTAAACTCCAGAGAATATAGACACAATTTTACTCAGCCTTTCATTGTAGGACAACCCCTTCAACCCAGAAACCAACCTTCACTGCATCACCTCCAACACAAGTATATCCTTCCTTAAATCACCTTCCTTCAGCTTTTTCCATTTTACTTGGCATCACCACAATGCTGATTGATTGCACTTCACCATCTCTCCCATTCTTCTTCCAAACCCACTGTGATTCTGTGTCTCTTTCTTACATCCTTCCTTAAATATGGAGACTACATTTCTTCCTATATCTATCCATGCTAATAAATTATTCCCAACTCCATGAACCCTTAGCTCGTTTATATCTTTATTTTAAAACTTTTCATCTCACCCTTTCAATACTTAATCTCTATTTTTTGGAGTAGATAACAACAATTTACATCTATATAGCACCTGTATAGGATATACTTGCCATAGAGGGAGTGCAGCGAAGGTTCACCAGGCTGATTCCTGGGATGGCGGGATTGTTGTATGAGGAGAGATTGGGCCGACTAGGCCCTGTATTCACTGGAGTTCAGAAGAATGAGAGGAGGTCTCATCGAAACATATAAAATTCTTACAGGGCTGGACAGACTGGATGCAGGGAAGATGTTTCCTCTGGCTGGGGGGGTCTAGAACAAGGGGTCACAGTCTCAGGATACGGGGTAGACCATTTAGGACTGAGATGAGGAGAAACTTCTTCACTCAGAGGGTGGTGAACCTGTGGAATTCTCTACTACAGGAGGCTGTGAAGGCCAAGTCACTGAATATATTTAAGAAGGAAATAGATAGATTTCTAGGCTCTAAAGGCTTTAAGGGGCATGGGGAGAGAGTGGGAGTACGGCGTTGGGAGAGAGTGGGAGTACGGCGTTGAGATAGAGGATCAGCTGTGATCATATTGAATGGCGGAGCAGGCTCGAAGGGCTGAATGACCTACTGCTGCTCCAAATGTCTATGTTTCACATAGTAAAATGTCCCATGGTGTCTTGAGCAATATTTGGCACTGAGCCATGAAAGGAGATATCAGGGTGGGTGACCAAAAGGTTTTGGACAAAGAGGTAAGTTTTAAGGAGCACTGTAAAGGAGGAAGGAGAGACAGAGCGGTCTAGAGAGGGAAATG
This sequence comes from Cetorhinus maximus, assembly GCF_964194155.1. NCBI lineage: Eukaryota > Metazoa > Chordata > Chondrichthyes > Lamniformes > Cetorhinidae > Cetorhinus > Cetorhinus maximus. Next base: position 219,195 of record NW_027596444.1, on the reverse strand, counting down.
CAGAGCTTGGGGATAGACAGCTGAAGGCATGGCACCAATGGGAGAGGAAGAGAATTGGGAGAGGCACGAGAGGGCAGAATTGGAGGAATGCAAAGATCTTGAAAGGCTGAAGGAAGCTACAGAGATGGGAAATCCAGAGACTCGAACAAAAAATCTGAGCTGACCCTGCAGTGCAGTACCGAGAGAGTGCTGAACTGCCTTTCAGATGAGACGTCAAACTGACGTCTGCCTGCTCGGACAGATGTAAAAGATCGCATTTTGAAGGACAATGGGGGAGTTAGCAGGTGTCCAAGCTAATCCTTATCCCTCAATCAGCTTCACAAAAACATTATCTGGTCATTATCCCGTTTCTGTTTGTGAGAACTTGCTGTGTACAAATTGGCTACCTCATTTCTGACATCACTGCCATTGATATACTATTGTAAAGTATGTGTTTGTGTGCATGTGTGAGTTTGTGTGTCTGTTAGTGCATCTGTTTGAGTGTGCGTGTGTGTTAATGTGCATGTGAGTGAGTTTGTGTGCATGTGAGTGTGTTTGTGAGTTTGTGTGTGTTAGTGTGCATGAGTGTAAGTTTGTGTGTGTATGTGTTAGTGCATGTGTGAGTTTGTGTGTGTTAGTGCATCTATATGAGTTTGTGTGTATTGGTGAGCATGTGAGTGTGTGTTAGTGTGCATGTGAGTGTGTGTTAGTGTGCATGTGAGTGTGTGTTAGTGTGCATGTGAGTGTGTGTTAGTGTGCATGTGAGTGTGTGTTAGTGTGCATGTGTGTGTTAGTGTGCATGAGTGTGAGTTTGTGTGTTAGTGTGAGTGAGAGTTTGTGTGTTTGTGCATCTATATGAGTGTGTTTGAGTTTGTGTTTTTGTGCATCTATATGAGTGTGTTTGAGTTTGTGTGTTTGTGCATCTATATGAGTGTGTGTTTGAGTTTGTATGTTTGTGCATCTATATGAGTGTGTGTTATTGTGCAGATGTATTTGTGTGCATGGGAGTCTGAGTTGGTGTGTGTTAGTGCATCTATATGAGTGTGCGTGTGTGTTAATGTGCATGTGAGTTTGTGTGTTTGTATGCATGATTGTGAGTTTGTGTGTGTATTAGTGTGCATGTGTGTGTTAGTGTGCATGAGTGTGAGTTTGTCTGTGTTAGTGTGAGTGAGAGTTTGTGTGTTAGTGCATCTATGAGTGTATTTGAGTTTGTGTGTGTGTGTTAGTGTGCATGAATGTGAGTTTGTGTGCATTAGTGTGCATGCGTGTGTGTGTTAGTGTGCATGCGTGTGTTAATGTGCATGAGTGTGAGTTTGTGTGTTAGTGTGAGTGAGAGTTTGTGTGTGTTAGTGCATCTATATGAGTGTGTCTTTGAGTTTGTGTGTGTGTGTGTGTTAGTGTGCATGAGTGAGTTTGTTAGTGAGAGCTTCTGTGTGTTAGTGCATCTATATGAGTGTGTGTTTGAGTTTGTGTGTATGTGTGTGTTAGTGTGCTTTGAATGTGAGTCTGTCTATGTGTTAGTGTGAGTGAGAGTTTGTGTCTTCGTGCATCTATATGAGTGTGTGTTTGTGTGCATGTTTGTGTGTGTGTTAGTGTGCATGTGAGTGTGTGTGCATGTGAGTGTGAGTTTGCATGTGTGTTATTGCGTCTATGTGTGTGTGTTAGTGTGAGTGTGAGTTTGTGTGCGTCCTGAAAGGATTCTGCCCCTACAGTCCAGTAACGTGACTACAACTCACCTGGGAGTAAACTTGATTTTTGTCTAAAGATAAGGATGGGTCCTTAACTAAGTGGGTCCTTAAACTAGCCAGTAATATAAAAGAAGATTGCAAGAGTTTTTTTAGATATATAAAGGGTAAGAGAGAGGCAAAAGTGGACATTGGGCTGCTGGAAAATGATGCTGGAGAAGTGGTAGTGGGAACAAAGAAATGGCGGAGGAACTGAATAGGTACTTTGCGTCAGTCTTCACGGTGGAAGACACAAGTAACATCCCCAAAGTTCAAGAGAGTCGGGGGCCAGAGGTGAGTATGGTGGCCATTACCAAGGAGAAGGTGCTAAGAAAACTGAAAGGTCTGAAGATGGATAAATCACCTGGACCAGATGGATTACACCCCAGAGTTCTGAAGGAGATAGCTGAAGAGATAGTGGAGGCATTAGTGGTGATCTTTCAGGAATCACTGGAGTCAGGGAGGGTCCCAGAGGACTGGAAAATCGCTAATGTAACCCCCCCGTTTAAGAAGGAAGTGAGGCAAAAGACGGGAAATTACAGGCCGATTAGCCTGACCTTGGTCATTGGTAAGATTTTAGAGTCCATTATTAAGGATAAGATTTCAGAATACTTGGAAGTGCATGGTAAAATCGGGCAAAGTCAGCATGGTTTCATCAAGGGGAGGTCATGCCTGACAAATCTGTTAGAATTCTTTGAGGAGGTAACGAGTAGGTTAGACGAAGGAGAGCCAATGGATGTTATCTACTTGGACTTCCAGAAGGCCTTTGACAAGGTGCCGCACAGGAGGCTGCTCAGTAAGATAAGAGCCCATGGTGTTAGAGGAAAGGTATTAGCATGGATAGAAGATTGGCTGTCTGGCAGGAGGCAGAGAGTGGGGATAAGGGGGTCCTTCTCAGGATGGCGGCCGGTGACTAGTGGAGTTCCGCAGGGGTCAGTGTTGGGACCACAACTTTTCACTTTATACATTAATGATCTAGATGAAGGAACTGAGGGCATCCTGGCTAAGTTTGCAGATGATACAAAGATAGGTGGAGGGACAAGTAGTATGGAGGAGGCAGGGAGGCTGCAGAAGGATTTGGACAGGTTAGGAGAATGGGCAAAGAAGCGACAGATGGAATACAACGTGGGGAAGTGTGAGGTCATGCACTTTGGTAGGAAGAATAGAGGCATAGGCTAATTTCTAAATGGGGAGAGCATTCAGAAGTCTGGAGTGCAAAGGGACTTGGGAGTCCTAGTCCAGGATTATCTTAAGGTTAACTTGCAGGTCAAGTCGGTAGTTAGGAAGGCAAATGCAATGTTGGCATTTATTTTGAGAGGACTAGAATATAAAAGCAGGGGTGTGCTGCTGAGGCTTTATAAGGCTCTGGTCAGACCACATTTAGAATATTGTGAGCAATTTTGGGCCCCGTATCTCAGGAAGGATGTGCTGGCCCTGGAGAGGGTCCAGAGGAGGTTCACGAGAATGATCCCAGGAATGAAAGGCTTAACATATGAGGAACATTTGAGTACTCTGGGTCTATACTCGATGGAGCTTAGAAGGATGAGGGGGGATCTGATTGAAACTTACAGAATACTGAAAGGCCTGGATAGAGTGGACATGGGGAAGATGTTTCCATTAGTAGGAGAGACTAGGAGCCGAGGGCACAGCCTCAGAGTAAAGAGAAGACCTTTTAGAACAGAGATGAGGAGAAACTTCTTTAGCCAGAGAGTGGTGAATATGGAATTCATTGCCACAGAAGGCTGTGGAGGCAAGGTCATTGAGTGTATTTAAGACCGAGATAGATAGATAGGTTCTTGATTGGTAAGGGGATCACAGGTTACGGGGAGAAGGCGGGAGAATGGGGCTGAGAAACTCTTCAGCCATGATTGAATGGCGGAGCAGACTCGATGGGCCGAATGGCCTAATTTCTGCTCTTATGGTCTTATGGGTTGTTGCAGAGCGCAGTGTAAAAGAGACAGAGTGTAATCTCTCAGAGGGAGCAGAGAGCGCACACTTCCCTGCTGACAATATCTTACAATAGCATGGACCATAATTTGTGTAAAAGGCAGGAACTGCCAACAGATGAAAGATTCGATTGCCTCCTCAGCGGTGGTGAAAGCTCTGGCTTTTAACAGTTTCAGCTTTCAAGCTACTGAATCAATGATTTCCTGTGTGACTCTCTCTGCTGTCGGGTGCTCTCAGTCTGGAGTGTCAGTCTCTCAAAGACCGATTGTCTGCGTATGAGAGACAGCAGCAAATTCACTTTGCCCTTTTTGCTGAATAAAAATCAGACAACGCTGGCGTCTCTCCACAGCCGCGAGTCACAGAGAGACTGTCAGAAATAACCCTATTGAAGGGACCTGTTATCCAGCCCATTGCATGATTCAGGGACCCCTGACTTTGTGGTTAATGTGGGGCTGCACCATCTCTGGGGTTGGGCGGTCTTGGTGGATTCAGTAGCCCTTCCATCGCGCATTTCTGTCGACAGGAGTGAGTGACGAAAGAAGATTCCCGAGCATTAACTTTCTCTCTTTCAGTTACTGACTGACTTGCTGGAAATTTCCTGCTGTACTTCATAATCAGCTTCCCTTCCACCCCTCCCAACCTCCTCCCACTCGGTTCCCACCTGGACCCAATTTCACCCTCCTCCAATTCCCTCAGTTTCTCCCTCCTGCCTCCCTTTAATCTTCTTTGAGTTAATGCCTTGGCATCATTTATATCCACCTGAGAGGGTGGGCAGGAGCCTCAGTTTAAAGATTACCGTAGAGACAGCACCTCTGACAGTGCAGCACACCCTCGGTGCTTGAATTTCTGGAGTTGGGCTTGAACTCAAAAATCCTCTGACTCAGAAGCAAAATGACAAAAAGATCCTATTTCGATCCCAGGTTTGGGGTCAATATTGCTTTTTTAAACAACATCGCCAAAAAACACATAATCTGGCCATTATCGCGTTGTCATTTGTGGGAGCTTGCTGTGTGCAAATTGGCTGCTGCGTTTCCCGCAACAGTCACTATACCAAGTCTGCCATTGGTTGTAAAGCAATTTGGGAGGTTGTGAAAGGCGCTATATTAATGCAAATTCTTCCTTTCCTTTCTTCACCCCTGGTGTGTAGTGGCTCAGTGCTATACATTGAACGATAATTGTGGGAGCTTTCCCTTAGATGATTGTCTGCGCCTGTGATGGACCCAAGGAGAAAAATCTAAAACCGACCTTTCAAAACGGAGATAAAAGCAAAATACTGCAGATGCTGGAAACCCGAAACAGAAAATGCTGGAAAAACTCAGCAGGCCTAACAGCATCTATGGAGAGAGAAACAGAGTTAACATTTCAAGTCTGTATGACTCTTCTTCAGAGCTAAAGGGAAGTAAAAATGTGTTGAAATTGATACTGTTTAAGGGGGGTGGAGTAGGCGAAGCTGGATAAAAGGCCAGCGATAGGTGGAGGCAAAGGAGAGATTGACAAAGATGTCATAAACAAAAGGACAAAGGGGGTGTTAATGGTAGTGGTACTGGCTAAAGGAGGTGCTGATAGTGACATTAAGGTCAGAAAGCAGAATGTGATAATAGCAGAATAAAGGTAAGCACTCTGGAAAGAACAACATGAACAAGTGACAGATGGCCCTTGTGGGGGTGGTGTGGGGGGAGGGGGTGGTGGTGGGGGACAAAGGATTGAAAATATGGTTAAAAGGGGGGCTAAAAAGGGGATAAAACAATCAATAAAAATGAAAATAAATTTTAAAAACGATGAGTGGATATAAAATAAAAATAAATTTTGAAAAGAAGGGGTGAAGATGGAGGAGAGAGTTCATGGTCTGAAGTTGTTGAACTCAATATTCAGCCCAGAAGGCTGTAAAGTGCCTAGTGGGAAGATGAGGTGCTGTTCCTCCAGTTTGCGTTGAGCTTCACTGGAACATTGTAGCAGGCCAAGGACAGACATGTGGGCATGAGAGCAGGGTGGAGTGTTGAAATGGCAAGCGACAGGGAGGTCTGGGTAATGCTTGTGGACAGACTGAAGGTGTTCTGCAAAGCGGTCACCCAGTCTGTGTTTGGCCTCTCCAGTGTAGAGAAGACCGCATTGGGAGCAGCGAATGCAGTAGACTAAATTGAGGGAAGTGCAAGTGAAATGCTGCTTCACCTGAAAGGAGTGTTTGGGCCCTTGGTGAGGAGAGGGGAAGCAAAGGGGCAGGTGTTGCACCTTCTGCGGTTGCATGGGAAGGTGCTGTGGGAGGGGGATGAGTGTTGGGAGTGATGGAGGAGTGGACCAGGGTGTCCCGGAGGGAACAGTCCCTATGGAATGCTAATAGGATGGTGAAGGGAAGGTGTGTTTGGTGGTGGCATCATGCTGGAGTTGGCAGGAATGGCAGAGGATGATCTTCTGAACGCGGAGGCTGGTGGGGTGATAAGTGAGGACAAGGGGGACCCTATCATGATTCTGGGAGGGAGAGGAAGGTGTGAGGGCAGAGGTGCAGGAGATGGGTCAGACACAGTTGAGGACCCTGTTAACCACCGTGGGTGGAAAACCTCGGTTAAGGAAGACATGTCAGAAGCGCCGTTCTGGAAAGTGGCATCATTGGAACAGATGTGACGGAGGCGAAGGAACTGAGAGAATGGGATGGAGTCCTTACAGGAAGCGGGGTGTGAGGAGCTGTAGTCGAGGTAGCTGTGGGAGTCGGTGAGCTTGTAATGAATATTGGTGAACAGTTTATCTTCAGAAATGGAGACAGAGAGGTCAAGGAAGGGAAGGGAAGTGTCAGTGATGGACCACGTGAAAGTGATGGAGGAGTGGAAATTGGAAGCAAAATTGATAAATATTTCCAGGTCCAGACGAGAGCATGAAGCAGCACCGAAACAGTCATCGATGTACCAGAGAAAGAGTTGTGGGAGGGGGCCAGAGTAGGACTGGAACAAGGAATGTTCCACATACCCCATAAAGAGACAGGCATAACTAGGGCCCAAGCGGGTACCCATGGCCACACCTTTTATTTGGAGGAAGTGAGAGGAGTTTAAGGAGAAATTGTTCAGTGAGAGAACAAGTTCAGCCAGATGGAGGAGAGTAGTGGTGGATGGGGATTGTTCGGGCCTCTGTTTGAGGAAGAAGCGGAGAGCCCTCAGACCATCCTGGTGGGGGATGACGGTGTAGAGGGATTGGACATCCATGGTGAAGAGGGGCGGTTAGGGCCAGGGAACTGGAAATTGTTGATATGATGTAGGGCGTCAAAGGAATCGCAGATGTAGGTGGGAAGAGACTGGACAAGGGGAGTGAGAATGGAGTCAAGATAGGAAGAAATGAGTTCCATGGGGCAGGAACAGGCTGACATGATCGGTCTACAGGGACAGTCCTGTTTGTGGATTTTGGAAAGGAGGTAGAAGTGGGCTGTCCGAGGTTGGGAGACTATAAGGCTGGAAACTGGAGGGAAGATCTCCAGAGGAGATGAGGTCAGTGACAGTGCTGGAAACAATGGCTTGATATTTGGTGGTGGAGTCATTGTCCAGGGGGAGGTAGGAGGAAGTGTCTGAGAGTTGGTGCCCAGCCTCTGCGAGGTAGAGGTCAGTGCGCCAGACAACAACAGCACCACCCTTGTCAGCAGGTTTGATAACAAAGTCAGGGCTGGACCTGAGAGAACGGAGTGTGGCAAGTTCAGAAGGAGACAGTTTTGGGCGGGTGAGAGGAGCAGAGAAATTGAGACGGCCGATGTCACACCGACAGTTCTCAATGAAAAGATCAAGAGCAGGTAAGAGGCCAGAGGGAGGGGTCCAGGTGGAGGGAGAATACTGGAGGTGGGTGAAAGTGTCCGTTGAACGGGGGAAGGATTCCTGCCCAAAGAAGTGAGCACGGAGACGAAGGCAGCAGAAGAAGAGTTCAGCATCGTGCCGAGCTGGGAACTCATTGAGGTGAGGGCGTAAGGGTATGAAACTGAGTCCTCAGCTGAGTACTGAACGTTCAGCATCAGAGAGGGGAAGGTCAGGGGGTATAGTGAATACATGACCAAGGACTGGGATTAGAAGACGGGATGGGGTCAGAGGGACGGGAATGGGTGGAGGGTCCTGGATGGGTGTTGGTATCAATAAGTTGTTGGAGTTTGCGTTCCTTAACACCTGAAAGGAAGAGACAAAGTTTCTTGTTAAGGTGTCGGATGAGATGAAGAATAAAATGAAACTGGGGACTGACAGCTTTGAGATAGGGTGAGTCTGTGCTGCTCGACAGAGAGATCGAGTGTGTTCATATGGCACTGAGTGTGGATCTCAGGATCACTGTGGATCACTGAGTGTGCCATGTGCCACCATATGAACAATTTCTCCTTAAACTTGTCTCACTTCCTCCAAATAAAAGGTGTGGCTATGGGTACCCGCATGGGCCCCAGTTATGCCTGTCCCTTTATGGGGTATGTGGAACATTCCTTGTTCCAGTCCTACTCAGGCCCCCTCCCACAACTCTTTCTCCGGTACATCGATAACTGTTTCGGTGCTGCTTCATGCTCTCGTCTGGACCTGGAAAAATTTATTAATTTTGCTTCCAATTTCCACCTCCCTATCACCTTCACATGGTCCAACTCCAACACTTCCCTTCCCTTCCTTGACCTCTCTGTCTCCATTTCTGGTGATAGACTGTCCCCCAATATCCATTACAAGCCTACCGACTCCCACAGCTACCTTGACTACAGATCCTCACACCCCGCTTCCTGTAAGGACTCCATCCCATTCTCTCAGTTCCTTCGCCTCCGTCACATCTGTTCTGATGATGCCACTTTCCAAAACGGCGCTTCTGACATGTCTTCCTTAACTGAGGTTTCCCACCCACGGTGGTTGACAGGGCCGTCAACCATGTCCGACCCATCTCCCGCGCCTCTGCCCTCACACCTTCCTCTCCATCCCAGAACCATGGGGTCCCCCTTGTCCTCACTTTTCACTCTACTAGCCTCTGCATTCAAAGGATCATCCTCCGCCATTTCCGCCAACTCCAGCATGATGCCACCACCAAACACATCTTCCCTTCGGTCTGTCCGCAAGCATGACCCAGACCTCCCTGTCGCTTGCCATTTCAACACTCCACCCTGCTCTCATGCCCACATGTCCGTCCTTGGCCTGCTGCAATATGCCAGTGAAGCTCAACGCAAACTGGAGGAACAGCACCTCACCTTCCGACTAGGCACTTTACAGCCTTCCGGACTTAACATTGAGTTCAACAACTTCAGATCATGAACTCTCTCCTCCATCCCCACCCCTTTTTATCCCTTTTCTCAAAATTCATTTTTATTTTTATTTTTGTTCATTTATTCGTTGTTTTATCCCTTTTTTTATCCCCCCTTTTAATTCCATTTTCGATCCTTTTTCCTCCCCCCACCCCACAAGGGCCATCTATCACTTATTCATGTTGTTCTGTCCAGAGTGCTTATCCTTGTCCTGCTATTATCACATTCTGCTTTCTGGCCTTAATGTCACTATCAGCATCTCCTTTAGCCAGTACCACTACCATTAACACCCCCTTTGTCCTTTTGCTCATGACATCTTTGTCAATCTCTCCTTTCTCCCCACCTATCACTGGCCCTCTATCCAGCCTCACCCCCCCCCTCCCCCACCCCACTTAAACAGTATAAATTTCATCACATTTCCACTTCTCTTCAGCTCCGAAGAGTCATACGGACTCGAAACTTTAAATCTGTTTCTCTCTCCACAGATGCTGTTAAAGACCTGCAGAGGAAGACTTTGGGCTGGGAATGTGCACAATTCACTAGCCTCTGTTTTCTCTGGGCCCTCTTCTCAGCCAGCTGAACTTTTCATCTTTTTATGGGATATGGGATATGACTGGCTAGGTCAGCATTTATTGCCCATCCTTAATTGCCCTTGAGAAGGTGGTGGTGAGCTGTCTTCTTGAACCGCTGCAGTCCATGTGGTGTAGGTACACCCACAGTGCTGTTAGGAAGGGAGTTCCAGGATTTCAACCCAGCGACAGTGAAGGAACGGCGATATATTTCCAAGTCAGGATGGTGAGTGGCTTGGAGGGGAACTTCCAGGTGGTGGTTTTCCCATCTATCTGCTGCCCTTGTCCTTCTAGATGGTAGTGATCGTGGGTTTGGAAGATGCTGTCGAAGGAGTCTTGGTGAGTTCCTGCAGTGCATCTTGTAGATAGTACACACTGCTGCTACTGTGCGTTGGTGGCAGAAGGAGTGAATGTTTGCGGATGTAGTGCCAATCAAGCAGACTGCTTTGTCCTGGATGGCGTTGAGCTTCTTGAGTATTTTGGGAGCTGCACTCATCCAGGAAAGGGGAGAGTATTCCATCACACTCCTGATTTGTGCCTTGTAGATAGTGTTCAGGTTTTGGGGAGTCAGGAGGTGAGTTACTCATCGCAGGATTCTCAGCCTCTGACCTGCTTTTGTAGCCACAGTATTTACATGGCTAGTCCAGTTCAGTTTCTGGTCAATGATAACTCCCCAGGATATTGATAGTGGGGCTTTCAGTGATGGTAATGCCATTGAATGTCAAGGAGAGATGGTTGGATTCTCTCTTGTTGGAGATGGTCATTGCCTGACACTTGTGTGGTGCGAATGTTACTTGCCACTTATCAGCCCAAGCCTGGATATTGTCCAGGTCTTGCTGCATTTGGACATGGACTGCTTCGGTATCTGAAGAGTCGCGAACATTGTGCGATCATCAGCGAACATCCCCGCTTCCGACCTTATGATGGAAGGAAGGTGATGTCCTGGAGCTGAGATGACTGACCTCCAACAACCACAACCATCTTCCTTTGTGCTAAGTATGACTCCAACCATTGGAGAGTTTTCCCCCTGATTCCCATTGACTCCAGTTTTGCGAGGGTTCCTTGATGCCACCCTCGGTCAAATGATGTCTTGATGTCAAGGGCAGTCACTCTCACCTTATATCTGGACTTAGCCCTTCAAAACAGTTAGTTTCCAGAGGTCACAACAATCAGCAACTGTCTTCCCAGTTATTAGTGTCAATGTCTACAACCTTCATATCTCACTTTCAGGTGTCCTTGTAACAGAAATAAGGACACCCAGGATGTGTGACTCAGTTGGCAGTTCACCATGCAGAGAGTCTTCAGGGGAGGGAAGGGTAAAACTCCAAGAAGTATGACTAATGGGAAACAAAGCAGCAGGTTAGCGTGTGGGAGGGTGGAAAATTATGAAAAAACTGAAAAGAAAGGAGAGCCCAGGAGAGGCTATTAAAGTCTCCAGAACGCAAAATAGGACAGAGTGTTTGGAAAGGGCTGGGAATCTAACTAGAAGCACATCAGATAAAGCGACGACAATGAGAAAGGGGACAGGAAATACAGGACTGAAGGTGTTGTATCTGAATGCACGCAGTATACGAAATAAGGTAAATGAGCTTGTGGCACAGATTGAAATTGGCAGGTATGATGTGGTGGGCATCACGGAGACATGGCTGCAAGGGGATCAGGACTGGGAGCTAAATATCCAAGGATATACATCTTATCGAAAAGATAGGCAGGTTGGCAGAGGGGGTGGGGTTGCTTTGTTAGTAAGAAATGAAATTAAATCGATAGCAAGAAATGATGTAGGGTCAGATGATGTAGAATCTGTGTGGGTAGAGTTGAGGAACCGCAAAGGTAAAAAAACCATAATGGGAGTTATGTACAGGCCTCCGAACAGTAGTTAGGATGTGGGGCACAAGATACACCAGGAGATAGAAAAGGCGTGTAAGAAAGGCAAGGTTACAGTGATCATGGGGGATTTCAATATGCAGGTAGACTGGGAAAATCAGGTTGGTAGTGGATCCCAAGAAAAGGGATTTGTGGAATGTCTACGAGATGGCTTTTTGGAGCAGCTTGTGGTGGAGCCCACTAAGGAACAGGCAATTCTAGATTTAGTGATGTGTAATGAGACAGATTTGATAAGGGAGCTTAAGGTGAAGGAACCCTTAGGAGGAAGTGACCATAATATGATAGAATTTACCCTGCAATTTGAGAGGAAAAAGCTGGAATCAGATGTAACGGTATTACAGTTGAATAAAGGCAACTACAGAGGCATGAGGGAGGAGCTGGCCAGAATTGACTGGGAGATGAGCCTAGCAGGAAAGACAGTGGAACAGCAATGGCAGGAGTTTCTGGGAGTAATTTGGGAGACACAGCAAAAATTCATCCCTAGGAAGAAGAAGCATACTAAAGGACAAGGCAACCATGGCTGGCAAGGGAAGTCAGGGACAGCATAAAAGCTAAAGAGAAAGCATACAATGCGGCGAAGAGCAGTGGGAAACCAGGGGTTTGGGAAGCCTCAAACTCCAACAGAGGATAACTAAAAAAGAAATAAGGAGGGAGAAGATTAAATATGAGGGTAAACTAGCCAGTAATATAAAAGAAGATTGCAAGAGTTTTTTAGATATATAAAGGGTAAGAGAGAGGCAAAAGTGGACATTGGGCCGCTGGAAAATGACGCTGGAGAAGTAGTAGTGGGGAACAAAGAAATGGCGGAGGAACTGAATAGGTACTTTGCGTCAGTCTTCACGGTGGAAGACACGAGTAACATCCCCAAAGTTCAAGAGAGTCGGGGGCCAGAGGTGAGTATGGTGGCCATTACCAAGGAGAAGGTGCTAAGAAAACTGAAAGGTCTGAGGATGGATAAATCACCTGGACCAGATGGATTACACCCCAGAGTTCTGAAGGAGATAGCTGAAGAGATAGTGGAGGCGTTAGTGGTGATCTTTCAGGAATCACTCGAGTCAGGGACGGTCCCAGAGGACTGGAAAATCGCTAATGTAACCCCCCACCCCGTTTAAGAAGAGAGTGAGGCAAAAGACGGGAAATTACAGGCCGATTAGCCTGACCTCGGTCGTTGGTAAGATTTTAGAGTCCATTATTAAGGATGAGATTTCAGAATACTTGGAAGCGCATGGTAAAATTGGACAAAGTCAGCATGGTTTCATCAAGGGGAGGTCATGCCTGACAAATCTGTTAAAATTCTTTGAGGAGGTAACAAGTAGGTTAGACAAAGGAGAGCCAATGGATGTTATCTACTTGAACTTTCAGTAGGCATTTGACAAGGTGCCGCACAGGAGGCTGCTCAGTAAGATAAGAGCCCATGGTGTTAGAGGCAAGGTATTAGCATGGATAGAAGATTGGCTGTCTGGCAGGAGGCAGAGAGTGGGGATAAGGGGGTCCTTCTCAGGATGGCGGCCGGTGACTAGTGGAGTTCTGCAGGGGTCAGTGTTGGGACCACAACTTTTCACTTTATACATTAATGATCTAGATGAAGGAACTGAGGGCATCCTGGCTAAGTTTGCAGATGATACAAAGATAGGTGGAGTGACAGGTAGTATTGAGGAGGCGGGGAGGCTGCAGAAGGATTTGGACAGGTTAGGAGAATGGGCAAAGAAGTGGCAGATGGAATACAACGTGGGGAAGTGTGAGGTCATGCATTTTGGTAGGAAGAATAGAGGCATAGACTGTTTTCTAAATGGGGAGAGAGTTCAGAAATCTGGAGTGCAAAGGGACTTGGGCGTCCTAGTCCAGGATTCTCTTAAGGTTAACTTGCAGGTTGAGTCGGTAGTTAGGAAGGCAAATGGAATGTTGGCATTTATTTCGAGAGGACTAGAATATAAAAGCAGGGATGTGCTGCTGAGGCTTTATAAGGCTCTGGTCAGACCACATTTGGAATATTGTGAGCAATTTTGGGCCCTGTATCTCAGGAAGGATGTTCTGGCCCTGGAGAGGGTCCAGAGGAGGTTCACGAGAATGATCCCAGGAATGAAAGGCTTAACATATGAGGAACGTTTGAGGACTCTGGGTCTATACTCGATGGAGTTTAGAAGGATGAGGGGGGATCTGATTGAAACTTACAGAATACTGAAAGGCCTGGATAGAGTGGACGTGGGGAAGATGTTTCCATTAGTAGGAGAGACTAGGACCCGAGGGCACAGCCTCAGAGTAAAGGGAAGACCTTTTAGAACAGAGATGAGGAGAAACTTCTTTAGCCAGAGAGCGGTGAATCTATGGAATTCATTGCCACAGAAGGCTGTGGAGGCCAGGTCATTGAGTGTAGTTAAGACCGAGATAGATAGGTTCTTGATTGGTAAGGGGATCAAAGGTAATGGGGAGAAGGCAGGAGAATGGGGTTGAGAAACTTATCAGCCATGATTGAATGGCGGAGCAGACTCGATGGGCCGAATGGCCTAATTTCTGCTCTTATGGTCTTATATGGCCATCATCCATCCGATGAACGTGGCTGAGTCAGTGCAGACGTCGTTGGCTTAGCAATGAGTGTATGCTGATGGAGTTAGCATGCTCCAGGATCAGTGAAAGCCTATAGTACCCGTTCTCTACGTCAATCGAGTTGGGCTTATCACTTGCAACTGCTTTCTCCTGTGTTGTGTTAACGCTCTGCAGTGAAACTGGAGCGTCCTCTCCAGGGCAGAAGCCTGGGCAAGGTTACTGGAAACCCTGGGCTGCTCAAACACCTGGACCCCCCTCTCAGCCTCCCTGGTTGAGTCCAAGCAAATGGAAAGCACGACTTTTGGCACCGACTTGGTCGCAGGAGCTTCTGGAAAGATAACATATTTAGACATCAGTTTGCCTTTGGGCTCCATTCCAGAATTTTTATGAGTTTACTCCCTTACTCTTTAACTCACCTGAGGCATCAACAATGGAGCTATTGCCCAGAGCAGTAAGTTTGGTACCTGCGTGCCAGGGTGTGTACACAAGAGGGCACTGCATGTCTAAGGGTCAAATCTCTTTAGAAATCCTGTGCCGCTTTAGCCTGGGGCTGCGAGAGACGGGGTTTAATTGTGTGTCACCACGAGGAGGCGGAGCTGAGGACTTGGCGATGGAGAGACTGTGTACTTTCTGATAGGGAGAGGCTTGCACGTTGGCTGTCTCCTTCTCGTATTGGTGCCAGCCAGCCCTGTGGGCCGACAAAAAGGTGGCAAACTATCAGAATTGGAAGGCATGATAAATCTCTTCATCCACACACTAAACACATCATATCGACCACTTGGATGCACCAGTGATAATTATAGTCATAGAATGATACAGTGCAAAGGGAGGCCATTCGGCCCACCATGTCTGTGCCAGTTCTTTGACAGTACCATCCAAACAGCCCCACTCCTCTAATCTTTCCGTGTAGCCCTGCAAATGATCTCCCTTCAAATATCTATCCAATTCTCTCTTGGAAGTTACCAGTGAATCTGCTTCCACCCCCCTTTCAGGCAGCGCATTCCAGATCACCACAACTTGCTGTGGAAAAAAAAGTGTTTCCCCACGTTGCCCCCGGTTCTTTTGCCAATCACTTTCAGTCTGTGTCCTCTGGTTACTGATCTTCCTGCCTCCGGAAACATTCTCTCTTGTTTATCCCATCAAAGCCATTTGCTTTGAGAAACATCGCCTGGGCTGAGATTAGCTCATTCACAACAGGTTAAAGTTCAAACTTAGCCCTTTCTAGGCTAGAGCAGACCCGTCATTGCCTCCTGTGCTTTATTCTCATTTCTTGAAATGGTGCTGATGGGATTGGACTCGAGGAGAAGGGGGGTGGGGAGGGTGGTCCCTGAGCAAGGTGACAGCAGGAGCTGTCTGCACCTTGTACTGAAAACATATATAACCTGCGGCTCACAGATTGCTAACAGATGCAGAGGCAGGGAAAGTTTGTGATCTCTGAAATGTGTAGTGGACTCACAATTATTCTCATTACTGAAAATGCAATACCCTGCTGTATATGACAGCTCCGAGGAAATGCAGGAACCTACATTATTTAACACTGTTGCATTGTTAAAATTTCCCCCTGTAGCCTTGTGATGGCTAATCCATTATTGAATCCCGGGGCAACTACCAGAGAGTAGGTTAATTCATCAGTATCAGCGTTGCAAAAACAAGTTAACTTTCCCTGGCTAAAGTTGCATCGTCATTTACAGAGCTACAGTTGTGTGAAAATTAAGTATCACCCCCTGCACCCAACCCCCCTCTCAGCTACTCTTGCAATGTTTTCAAAAGATTCATGGTATATTAGCTCTGTGTGATGTTCTGTAATTGCTGCTACATAGTCACATCTATCTGGCAAAAGAATCCTTCTCTTTAAATGAGATTTCCTTCAAGCTCTGTCTATCAGTCTGTCCACGAACACCCAAGTCGCTCATTTCAAGCCTGCAAAATTGACCTGAAATAGATAAATTGGGGTTGAACCCGGCTGTGAAAAATTCTACCTTCACAACTCTCCCAGGGTGTTGAATGCTATTCCCCCTGTTCACACCCAGCAACCAGCAGCCGAATTCACCAATTGTTAGAATGCACAAGTTCAAGAAATGTATTAATTTAACAGCAAGCAACCCATTAATAACAAAAACCATGGGAGTTCTATCATTGTACTCTCTCTCCTTGGAGAACAGTGGGGAAGGATGAGCAGATTGGTCCTGAGAGGGTACAAATTTCACACAGCATTACCAGTCATGAGAGCCCCAGCCTGGAATTCAAGGCCACTCTGGTCTCCATCTGGAGTGGAGCCTGAAACCTGCATTTGCTGAACATGAGAACATAGGAAATCAGAGGAGGAGTAGACCATTCGGCCCATTGAGACTACTCCACCACTTAATACAATCATGGTTCTGCCTCAGTGATGCTTTCTCGCCTACTCCCTGTGTCCTCCTGGTTCCCAAAGTGATCAAAAATCTGTCTATCTCAGTCTTGAATCTATTCAACAATAAAGCTTCCACAACCTTCTGGGGTAGGGAATCCCAATGATTCACAAAGTGAAGAAATTTCTTCTCATCTCAGTCTGAAATGGCCAGTTCCTTACCCAGAGACAATACCCCAGTTCTGACCCAGGATTAGGGATGCTTCCACTGAACTAAACACTCACTTCTTCAATTGAGGCAATAATCATGTACTCAATTTCATTGCGTGTTCGAATTCTGTCTGTTATGCAGGAACTGCTAACATTGTATTTTTTGTGATACCTCATCAATGAATGACTAAATTTTTGCTTTTAATTATCAAACGGCATAAAAAATACAACTAACGCACCTTGAAAGTAGAGACAGTAAGGAATGGTCATAAGAAAGTGCAAACACTTCAACTGAGTAGAATCAGCAAGTATGAGCCTAACATTGGCTCACCTCAATCACTTTCCTTCTTCCAAATCTCTTTCTCTGTCTTGAGATTATTTCCATCTATCCTTTAATGATCTCATTGGCTAAAGTTGAAGAACTATTAGTCACCCATGCCTTACCCACGTTGATGTTAAGGTGCAGTCCTCTGTAGCGAGTGTTCCTTTGTGTTGGATATCATAACAAAATCTTAATCCTTACCTTAATATCACACACGCTCAACCTCAAACACACACTCATGTTCAACCTGTCTCACAAACATGTATCCATGTTCAGTCTCACGCATACAATGTCACTTGCAAACACACAATTGCATACATGCTCACGCTCAGTCTCACACATTCAGGAAGGGAGGAAAGGTCATTCTCTTTCAGCTAATGGCAAGCTGCACAAATTGGCTGATCAACCACCCCTAGAACCAGCCTGTGATTCACTGTCTTCATTTGCCCTTTGCATCCGTATCTCACATTAAAATCAGGAGGAGGCCATTCAGTCTCACGAATCTGCTCCCCCATTCAGTTAGATTATGGACGACCTGTAACTCAATCCCATTCACCTGCCTTTGTTGCACCTCTCTTATTAACCTCACGCAACAAAAATCTATTGATGTCAGTATTGAGAGTGCCAATTGTCTCCCAGTATCCATAGCTTTTGGGGGACAGAGTTCTAGATTTCTATCGCTCTTTGTGTGAAAAGTGATCCCTGATTACACTGCTGAATGACCCCTAGTTCTTGGTTAATGGCTAGAATATGGACCTCACTGTAGTGTAAAAGGCTAATGTAAATAGACAGTCTACATCATCAGTGATGTAAGATCACATGACAACAGAATATGCTGGGAGATAGTTCTATGTGAAGCCTCATGCTAAGCCTTATCTTGTACACACAAAAACACAAGAAAGTAGACCATTCGGCAGTCCAGCCTGCTCCGCCATTCAATATTATCATGGCTGATCTCGGGCATCAACTCCATTTTCCCACCCAGTCCCCATATCCCTTAATTCCCTGAGAGACCAAAAATCTGTCTACCCCAGCCTTAAATGTGTTCAGTGATGGAGCATCCACAGCCCTCTGGGGGTAGAGAATTCCAAAGTTTCACAACCCTTTGAGTGAAGAAATTTCTCTTCATCTCAGTCCAAAATGATCAGCCTCTTATCCTGAGACTGTGTTTTCGACTCCAACCAGTGGAAACAATCTCTCAGCATCCACCCTATCAAACCCCTTCAGAATTCTGTAGGTTTCATTCTTCTAAACTCCAGAGAATTTAAGCCCAATTTACTCAGCCTCTCATCATAGGGCAACCCCATCAACCAGGGACCAATTTAGTGAACCTTCGCTGCATTTCCTCTAATGCAAGTATATCCTTTCTTAAATGTGGAACCAGAACTGCGAACAGTGCTCCAGATGCAGTCTCACCAAAACCCTGTACAGCTGTAGCAAGACTCCTTCATTCTTGTACTCCAATCCTCTTGCAATAAAGGCCAACATGCCATTTGGCTAATTGCCTGTTGCGCCTGCATACCAACTAGCTGCGTTCCTTGTACCTGCTCACCCAAGCCTCTTTGAACATTCTGCTTTTCCATTCTTACATTGAAGAATGTTTAAGATAAGTTAAAGTTTACCAACAGCCTTGCCTCCAGCAGTCCCTATCCATCCTAACCAAGGACAATCTAAGCTAAGACCCATGACGAGGATAACAGACTCACTACCACAGAGAGTGAGTGGTATAGAGGCATTTAAGGGGAAGCTGGATAAACACTTGAGGGAGAAAGGAATAGAAGGGTATGCTGATAGGGTGAGGTAAAGAGGGATTGGAGCATAAATACCAGTGCAGAGCAGTTGGGCTGATTGGCTCATCCCCGTGTTGTAAATTCTATGTAGGGTTAAGCAGTTTCCCTGTTTTTACCCTACTGAATCATTTTAACTAACATTTTAAATGCCTTGATCAGACCATCCCTCAATCTCCTCAACCTAAGGGAAGAATACAAGGCAATTTTATGTAACCTTTCCTCATGATTTAATTCTCTAAGCTTCACGTTCTGTTTCTAACAGCAGCTTCTGGACCGTGAACAAGAAGGGAAACCCTGGCTGATTTTCTTTCTTCCTTTTCTGTAGCCCGAGAGTGTAGACATGCGCCAGCAATGTTATCGTTGCTTAGACTGAGGATTGTAGCTGTAATCGTCTGGTGCTGTGTGTTTATACAGTGAGTCGATTAAACCTATCACAGCCAGTACAGTGAACATGATTTACCCACTTCGGTGATGGCTACTGTAACAGGTCACCCCATTACCATCATTGACAAGAATGTTGCAAACTTCCAACAAATAAATTAGACAAGACTACAGGCAATGCAGTTAGCTTCATTTCAGCTGCAGTCAGTGCTTAGTACAAACTGCAGCCCCCACGTTGTTTAGTGGGGATTAGCAGGGTTTAAGTAGACAAAAGGTTTTACACAGGATTTCATAGTATATATGACCCAGAAGCAGTCCATTCAACCTAACCAGTCCATGTCGATGTTTATGCTCCACTTGAGCCTCCTCCCATCTAAATCCACCATTGTAACTCTCTATTCCCTTCCCCCTCATATGTCTGTCTACCTTCCCCTTAAACATTTTTTACTATTCATGACAACCACTCCGTGTGGTAGTGAGTTCCACATTCCCACCACTCCCTGGGTATGGAAGCTTCTTCTGAATTCCCTGTTGGATTTCTTGGTGACTGTCTTATATTGATGGCCTCTAGTTATGCTCTTCCCACAAGATGAAACACTTTCTCTGCATCCCCTCCATCAAAATCTTTCAAGGTTTTAAAGACCTCTATTAGATCACCCTTCAGCCTTCTTTGTTCCAAGAGAAGAGAGAGCCACGGAAAAATTTTCCCGAAGGTGGGCAGGCTGGGCAGGAGCAGGCGGGGGCGGGCGCAGAGCCGATTGCTGCCCGCGATACCGCCATTTTATGTGGGCAGGCCAATTAAGGCCCGCCCAGCGTAACGTGCGGCCAATAGCGCTCAGCTCTACCTGTGCGGGTCGGGGGAGGAGGGAGAGTCAGGGCCTGCAGCGCTGCAATCTCCCTGAGGCACGGAGCTGCCTCCGGGAGGTTGAATGGATTATGAAACTTTTTAATAAATAAAGTAAAAATTGATTTAAACATGTCCCCTCATGGGACAGTGTCACATGAGCTGGGGCATGTTTGTGAAGTTGGGAAAATTTATTTAATTGTTTTATAAAAGCTTCATGAAACCTCATCCCGCCCGAGGACGAGGTTTCCTGAAGAAAGTGAAGGCCACTTGGGCTCTTCGCCTGCCCCCACCCGCCGACCTTAAGGTTGGACGGGCAGCGTTTTTTTAACTGGGTTAATTGCTTTTTAATGGCCTTAATAGGCCGTTGACATTTCTGCGGGTGTGCAGCCGCCTCTGGCGGGCGCCTACCTAACAAAATATCGAAATGATGCGTGATGACATCGGGGTGCATGCCCGACGTCATCGTGCGCCATTTTACATGTCACGCACGTCGGGCCCATCGCCGCACGCTGACCGGAAGATTCAGCCCCCAGTCTGCCCAGCCTTTCTTGATATGTATACCACACATTCCTGGTATTATCCTGGTAAATCCTCTCTGCACCCTCTCCACTGCCCCTACACCCTTTTTATAATATGGCAACCAGAACTGCACAGAATACTCTCAAAGTGCTCCAACCAAACTTCAATGCAGGTTTAGTGTAACTTCACTACTTTTCAATTCTACCCCTCTAGAATTAACACCCAGTGTTTGGTTTGCTTATGTCACAACTTTTAGTGATTGATGTATTTGTACTCCGAGATCCCTTTGTGCCTCTACCCCTCCGAGACTTGCACCTTCCAAATAATGAGTGACCTCCCTATTCTTTCTACCAAAATGCACTACCTCCCATTTATCAGTGCTGAACTAAATTGAGCATTAATGAGATTGCATAGAATTTACATAGAATTTACAGCACAAAAACAGGACATTCAGCCTAACAGATTCAAGCTGATAGCCATAGTCCACATGAGGCTCCTCCAAGCCTCTTCATCTCACCCCATCAACACATCTTTCCATTCCTTTCTCCCTCGTATATCCAACTTCCATTATACTATTCACCTCAACCACTCCCATTCTCACCGCTCTCTGGGAAAAGAAGTTTCTCCTGAATTCCCTGTTGGATTTATTGGCGACTCTTATATTTAAAGGCCCATGATGTTATTTTCTTCCAGGTTTCCAGTTGCTCTTTTATTGATGTTGAGTTCACTGCCTCTTCTCCTCCAGGATCGGCCACCTTGAAGAAGTCTTGTTCTTCTCTCCCATTGGATTTCTGTTTGTTTCTTTTATTCAGTTCACCATCATTGCTTTCTGTTTCCTTTCTCTCTTCAGTTAACCAACATGAAACGTTAGCTCTGTTTTTCTTCTCTCTGGAGATGCTGCCTGCCTGACCTGCTGAGTATTTCTAGAAATTTCTGTTTTTATTTGTGTTCCTTACTTATGTTTGTTCCTGTACTCAGGGCACCTTAACCTGGTTTAAGTCAGTGAGTAAGCAGGGCTGATTCTACCCTAGTTCAATACACAATAACCAGCAATTTTGAATGCAAATGGTTAATGGTTTTTGATTATTGGCCAGTACAAGCAACTGCTTATTTTACATGTGGGTGTTTAATTGCTGAAGACCCTAAGCAATACAGCACAGAAATGTAGCTGTCTTAATGAAAGATGCAACTAACCCCAACAGGGAACTGGAGAATCGGCAACAGAAATAAATTACTACAAATATAACCAGGCTGCTGGCATGGATGGAGTAAAATGGCCTTTATGGAACTATATCCAGATAATTATTTCCATAAAATTTGCATCAAATTTTTCCGTTCATTTCCAAACCCACTAAGGAAGGAGAAGCTTAAGAAACATTGCCCTACTTTAGCTTGGCTGCTTCACTGCTTAAAGAAGCCAGCCAGTCACTTTAGACAGGCAGCCAGCTCTGCCCCTCCCAGACTATGAAGAGCGACCTGATCTCAGCATGTCTGCAGTAAGCCTCAGTAACCTGGCCTACCGAGAAGGGTATTGCCCAGGGTTCCTGACCCCAGTCTCAATCCAATGTCACTTGTAGGAAACTGCCTGCAGGCCAGTCGCTCATGACCTACACTAACAGATGAAATCTGTCCACTTTGGCTGGGTACAGGCAATAGCCTTCCAAGGTAACACACTAAAACTTCGTACTGGGGATGTGGGCATCGCTGGCAAGGCCAGCATTTATTGCCCATCCCTAGTTGCCCTTGAGAAGATGGCAGTGAGCAGCCTTCTTGAACCGCTGCCGTCCACGTGGTGCAGAGCTGTAGGGAGGGAGTTGCCGGAAGGGAGGGGATTCCGGGATTTTGACACAGAGCTAGGGTTGCCGAATCTGGTTGGATGCCCTCCTGGAGGTTTGATCACATCGTGTCCGGTATCAAACCGCCCAGCCCCCTCCAGTGCTTCCATTGGTCAGCCGACATGTCCATCTCCATGGCCCCCATGGTCAATTGGAAGACAAATAGTCTCTTCGAAACTTGATTGGATGATTCTTGACAATCAGTCAAACAGCTGATTTTCCAATGGCTGATTTTTTTTAAATATAATTAGTAAAAATATTTTTCTCCAGGTTGGCAGCATTGTCCAGGGAAATTAAAACCTACTCGCTCCAACGACAATGAAGAAACAGGTGATATCCTCCCAAGTCAGGATGGTGCGTGTGAAACTTGGGAGGGAACTTGGAGCTGGTGATGTTCCTGTATGGCCATTGATCTTGTCCTTCTAGGTAGCGTTCATGAGTTTGGAAAATAAATACAGAAATAAAGTCCCTAATAGTTAGAATCTTTGCACAATATTAAACAATATCAAGGCTCTCGCTGGACCCACAATCAGCTGCCACTGCTCCAGGGAACCAGTGTTTGTCTGAATGAGAAATATGAGGAGCCAGGAATGGAACTGTCTGTTCAGCACCACAGCGTCCAATATTGCAGGAGGAAACAGGAATATTTCATCAACATTATTTATCATCAAATATGATTTGCTGTAAATAATTAATTCTTTCATTAAAAAGCATCTTCCTTAATGACATGAATTCCATTACCATTTTAACACTTTTTTGTCCCCTCAGCTGACTGCTGTCTTCCTGGATCTGGGGGAAAGGGTGAGTGATCGTGGTTAATCCCATTACCTGGCAGCAGGATGTGGCTGAAAGTAATGCTCAGGTGGACGTTTCTCACCTGGGCAGTGAGTGCTGCTTGACTATTCCACCTCGGGGATGAACCCAAACCTCAATCAATGTCTGCAATTCGTGCACTTTCCAATAGGATCACCAGATGGAGAGCAAGAGTGCAGACTTTGGAAACTATTCTGCTGTATTTTCGTTGTCTGGCTTTGAAACAATGGCTGGCTCTTTAATTCCAGCTCAAAACGCACAGGGGTCAAAGTTCAGGAGTCCCGCTCCACCAGCACAAGCACAGTATATATAAAAGAGATTAGAATTGGATATACACTTGGAAAGGGAAGATTTTGCAGGGCCATAGGGAAAGAGTATGGGGGGAGGTTTGATTGGATAACTCTTTCACAGAGCTAACACAGATAGTTGGGCTGAATAGCCTCCTGCACTGTATCATTCTACAATATAACTAACAAGGTAATCCTTAAGTTTAAAAAAAGGTCATATTATTCAAAGAATCAAATCCAAGCAAAAGCAATAAAATGCACCTGTGCAGTATGATTGTACAATACCAAAATAATGTCAATTAAATTGTGATTTTTTTTCTACTTTTTACTCAAAGAATTAAATAATAGACATTGTACTGTAAATGCATCATTGTCCAATATTCACTTATTCCTCAAGGTGTTAAAATTCCTGGGGTGATGTTGATTGAGGGATAAATATTGGCCAGGACACCAGGGTGAACTCCCCAGCTCTTCTGGCCATGGGATACGATGCATCCACCTGAGAGAATAGGCCGGGGCTTCATTTAATGTCTCAACTGAAAGACAGCACAATGCACTGGAGTGTCAGTCTAGGAACCTGAGCATGAAACCTAGAAGAGGACATGAACCCACAACATCCCAGACTCAGGAGGGTAAAGCGCTGAGCCACAGATTTAGAATAATTTATTTTCCCCAGCGCCGATAAGTGGAGAAATTTGTTGGGCCTGTCACGTGATGTCTGGACACCAGGGAGGAAGTGCCCAGTGGATGAATGGAAAGATGGTAAAATTCTTCCGCTCCCTGGGACAGCTCTCTGCCTTCAGGAGGCTTTCAGTCCAACCTCCCCCCCCTGTGCCTGCGTCGCCTTCAGCGCTCGTCCTCCCGCTCCCGGCCCCCGCCCCCAGCCCCGGCAGCCCTGAGCCATTCGGCGTGCCTTTCGCACCGGTTGGCCGTTAACTGGCCGCGGCCGGAGCCCGATCCCGGTGACAGGTCGTTTCCCGGCTGCCCCTGGGCCCACCCGCCTGCTGCGCGGGAAATCCTGGCCTAAGTGCGTTGGCGGGAGATTTCTGCAGCCCGCTGCCCGGAATGGGGAAACTCGCACCCGATTCCGCGCTCGGTGCCTCACTCATTATGCAAAGGCACGTGTCGGTCCGGATCACCTGGGGGAGGCCAGGGGGGGTCAATTCGTGTGGGGCCACCACCAGCCGGCGGGTTCGAAGGCCTGGGCGGCCATGTTTAAAGCCCAATCCGAAACACAACCTCACTCTCTCCAGCCCACCAGAGACGCCTGGCAGCCAGGAGAGGGAGGCCGAGAGCCTGAAGGAGAAGGCAGCAGCCAGCTCCACACACCAGGCACTCCAGGCCTTGGTCAGAGCGGCACAGGCACACAGGACAGTGATCTAGCCCAGGGACGGCTGTAGGAAGCACAGCAGCCTCACCTCTCCTGGCAACGCGGCTGGTAACTGCAGCCAGTGCAGGAAGAGGATCAATGATCTCATCAACTCCGCCAGGGTAAGTCATCCTTCAGCTCCCTCCAATATCAAACTCTCATCAGGGCATCATGATCTCTTCAGGGATCTCAGACAACCATTAGCGGGAGACACATATCAACAACTCATTCTCTCACTGAGACCTTCACATCACCAGCATCCCATCTATCATGTTCTTCACACTCCATCCTCTGACCCTTCACCACACACAGGGGACATGCATCTCACCCAACCTCTGCTCCACCCCTTCTCATCACCTGCCTTTCTTTCTTCTTCATACAGGCCAAGCTGGTGCACAACAGGCATGAGAGAGCGCAGACCGGAGGAGGGACAGCCGACACCATCGCCCTCAGTGAGTTCGAGGGGGCTGCAGCCGTGCTGGCCGGGGAGGACAGGGGTCGCTCCTGTGGGGAAGGGGAGATTAGCCTCTCCCACCAACCTAATATGGATCACAGCTCCATCACTTCATCAAATCCTGACATCCACAGTGAGTCACGTGCAGTCTTATCGAGCTGTTATCTAGCTCACGCTCATTAACTGAAACTCTATTTTCGATTTTCTAGGCACCAGCAGATCGAGGCCCCCAAGCAAGTCCAGCACCAGTCCGAGCGTCCAGACTCCATCCGGACAGGAAGCTCCGGAGGATCCCTCACAGCTCTCACACACACCCTCCACCAGCTCAGAGACACACACATCGGTGGGGCACAGATGTAGATTAGGCTCAGCCTCACTTTCTGGAGATCACCTCACTGACACGTCTCCCGACTGCAGCAGTCACAGGCAGGGACAGCCCACGTCTCTGGCACTCCAAGTGCTGCTGGAGACCAGTCACCTGCTTGGTCCGAGACAAATGATGAGCCTCTGGAAGCGGCCGCCAAATCGATGCTGGAGATGCAACGACAGGCGGTGGACCATCAGGCAGAGATTCGACAGTCACTCAGCAGACTACAGCGAACGATGGAGAAGTCTGTTCACGATCTGGTGTCATGGCTCCATGCAAGAACCTTAAGGTCACCATGGGAAGGCTGCCAATCACCGTGGAGACCATGGTCCAACAGGCCTTACTGGATTTGCGCTGGGCCCTGCACTCCATGGCCACACACCCTGGTGGGCACCATCAGGACGCAGGCGACATGGGGATGAGGCACCTTGACCTCCCTCCAGGTGCACCATCTCCTGCAGGAGTCAGGCCGGAGCCCTCGGGCACCCACAGGGAGGATGAGTGTCAGCCGGACACCCCGGGGGCCTCCTCTCAGGACACTCCAAGGGTGTGCAGCCGCTCACAGCCCCCTCTGCCTGTGATCCCATCCACTCCAGCTTCTTAGGCCACTGAGGGCGCTTCTGCTCCTGAGCAAGCGACTCTTATCAGGCCGGGGTTCTCCAGGCCTCGGGCCACCATAGGATGTTTGCCAAGGTCATCACAGACATCAGGACGTAGCAGTCAGCAGCTGCCTCCACCTCTGCTGCGGGTGTCGGGGCTGCACCCAGGTGTAGCGCTAGAGTTAGTAAAGTTAAGAAAAATTGATGTTGCTTTTGGGTCACAGGTGTGTTAGACATGCAGATAAATTGCACTTTTGTTAATACATTTGATGGTTATGTGAATGTTCCTGTCAACTGAATGCGTTGTGATTTTATACTTTGGAATCCTCTTATTTCAAGGTTTAGCCTTCCTCCCACTCAGTGATAGTGTCCCACTGTGAGATTCACATTCCTGTGATGTCAACCTCAGTTGAACTAGTCTCCACACCCCTTGTGTGATGTCAGGGAGATGTATTTCAATCTTTATTGGAAGTGTGTGATGTAAGCATTTCTAACCCATCTTCCTCAAGGAACACCATTGAGCGAGGTCAGCTCATCAGCGTTGATAATATAGCAGCATTTGTGTCTCCTCAGTGGCAGTGACAGAAGAAAAGACATGCACGGGAGGAGGAGATCCCTAGACATGTCCACATCTCAGTCACAGCAGTGTTTACATCATTGGATGACAGCGAAGGCTTCAAGTCTCCTCTCGCATCGCTCTTGTTCCTGAGTGGACTCTCAGTTCCCAGAATGAGCTCACTCACAGGACCCCACTGACCAAAGTAAAAGATCATGGCATGGTGATTCATGAGGTCAGAACGCATAAGTGTGAATCAGGACTCATTCTCACTGCAAGTGGGTGGACATCTCTTGAGTTGAAAGAAAAAGGCACTGTGGACTAGGAAAGATGTGGCCATATTCCCTCATTTATCTATACTCTTCCTGGAACCTGTCAGCAATTAACGTATCACAGGCACGTCTACCACGTCTTCCTTCCCCCATGGCGTGATCACTCTCATACTGACCCTCATCAGCCTCCTGAGGTTCCTGGACCTCCAGATCTTCATATTCTGATGAGCTCTTATCCTCCTCCAGGTCATCCTCTGGCAGGGGTTCACCTCTTTGCGTTACCAGATTGTGAAGGGTGCAACACACTGTAATGATGCGGGGAACCCTGTCGGGAGTGTATTGGAGTGAGCCACCTGAGCGGTCCAAGCATCTGAAGGGCATCTTCAGGAGCCCTCTGGTCTGCTCTATATGGGAGCAAGTGGAGCTGTGAGCAGCGCTGTACCTCTCCTTTGGAACAGCTCTGAGGGCAACACACTGGTGTCATCAGCCAGCATGTCAGTGGGTACCCTCATCCCAAAGCAGCCATCCCTGCAGACATAATGGTGCCTCGAAAATCTCAGGCACCTGGGAGTGATTCAGGATGTAGGGATCATGGCAACTCCCAGGGTACCGTGCACAAACATGCAGTATGTGCTTCTGGTGATCACACATCAGTTGTACATTGATGGAATGTTCGCCCTTGTGGTTTATAAACATTACGAGCTGCTGCCATGGAGCCTGTACAGCCACATGGGTGCAGCCTATTGCACTCTTGGGAAGCCGGAGATGGTGGCGAAGCTGGTGAATCTCGCAGCCTGGCCATCTTCATCCAGAGCAAACCTGACATAATGATGGGCTTCCTGTAAAGGGCATCTGTGACCTCCTTTATGCATCGATGTGTTGCGGATGAGAGATACCACACAGGTTCCCTACTGAGCCTTGGAAAGACCCAGAGGCAAAGAAATTGAGCGCTGCGGTTACCTTCAGAGCCACTGGCAGGAGATACCCTCCAATTCCATGTGGCATCAGGCCTTCACAAAGAATGTGGTATATGTGATGTACCAGAACTCGGGACAAGCCTTTCATTCATTTGTAAATAGGAGACTCTTCTACGATAAACCCTAGGCCTGGTGAGTCACCTCGGTTGTTTGGGTCTCTCCTGCTGACCCTCCTGTTCATGCTCTGGCTCCACTTGGCCATGCCCCTCCTGCTGGAGCTGCGCGCAGAGTCATCCCTCCCTCCTTCACCTCCTCCATTGCATTAGGGCCCTGACAAAGGCAGCATTGAGCCCTGGATCCAAATCTGCTTTTGCCTTCTCTCTGAAAGGAAACATTGAAGACAAGATGATTCAAGTAGCAAGAAAGTGAATTTCAGAAGACACATTTGGAAACTGTAAGAGCCCATAGTTTTTCCTGCCTTAGTTGCATGGTGGCTGATGCCACCTTGTCCCTGAGACACTAGACACTAGACACATCGAGGTGACCAAGATGGCAGAGATATGTAACATCTTGAGCCTTGCGTGGGATGCTAAAGTTTCAATGAGATGAGTGACCCAACCTTGCTCTGTGCTCCAATCTCTGATGTGACATATTAATAACCAACCAGTTACTCATGGTCAATGAGTGGATGCCCTTTGGCCCATTAGGAGTGTCACATCTGGTGAATATGTGACAGGCCTTCATTGATGGAATGCCATATATGTTACAGCTGTGTCTCCTTCACTATTGCCTGCATTCCCAAATTCTACATTCCTGTGTGTTACTTTTGAGATACAGCGACTGTGATGTGAAGCCACTGAGATCTGAGCAGCCCTTTAACAATGCTAATGAAGCCATTGACTTTCAGTGGCTTTCATTGCAAGGAGGTCTTCCTCCTTTCTTTCTAAGCAGACTCCTGCTGCAACAAGAGGTTAGAGGGCAGCCCCCAAAAGCTCCCCCTCCCCGTGTTCACCCCTCCCCCGACTGCCATTCCACAGCTTTCCATCCCCGTTACCCCTCTCGTATTTGTCAACCCCACCCTTGTCTCACAGCTCACCCCCTGGTTGAGATGCTAGTTTCTGAAAGTGGAGGTCTGCATGAGTGCCACAGCGCAGTGGTGTTCCCAGGGACAATGTAGGTAAAGAGCAGGAGCAGACCAACCCTCCAGCCCCAACAATGTGACGTTCATCGCAACCAAGACCGGTGCAGCGCTATGGCTGGTCGGCTATGTATGTTCCACTCACCTCAAAGTTACTAGCGAACTGAGGTTGACTTATGTACCTTTTCACACGGGTTTGGAGGTCGATGTAATTGATGCAAGATTGGAAGGCCTGGCTGTTTAAATGAACATTCATGGCTTGTTAATGAATGCAAATGGCGCTTGAGCCACTAGCCAGCGGGATAACCGACCCGCCATTCTCCGACGGGAGAATTGCAACCTACTTTCACAATGGCGCATTTGCGACTTTTTTGCTTGCCGCTGGATTCTCAGCTCCCACCCACCACAAAACCTGCCGCGGGCAGGATGGGAAAACTCTGCCCTATGTGTGTGCGCGCGTGTGTGTGGAGGGTGATTGTACCCCAGCTGAAACACATTAATATGGAACTCTGTAATCACTTTTAGCCAGCCTTGCATGTTTTCTGTTACAAAAAATGTTGGTTTCTTTCTGAGAAAATGTCTTTCGATGTATAACAACACTTGTTGGAATATGAGCACTGGTGACAAATTTCTAATCAGAAGCCCTCCAGAGCGGGGGAATAGAGCTTCTCCAATACACCAAGTGTATTTTCACTTCTCACTCTTGTTCTATATTCGTTTATCTTTTCCATTGCTGTGGGGGTGTTTTATTCCCCACTTGTTCTCAGTCAGCCCCTCCCAGCCATTCTGTCCCACAACACCCCAAGAGGGGGACTCCGCATGAGTGACTACTCCTCATGGGCTGTGCAGCTTTTTGGAATATCCTGAGAAGATAAGAAATAGGAGAAGATCATACAGCTCCTCTAGCCTGCTCTGCCATTCAATCTGACCATGGCTGATCTTCTATCTCAACTCCATTATCCTGCCCACTCCCCATATTCCTTGATTCCTTGAGCGTTCAAAAATATCTCCATCTCAACCTTGAATATGGTCAACAATGGAGCATCCATGTCCCTCTAGTGTAGAGAATTCTAAAGATTCATGACTCTCCCGGTGAAGACATTTCTCCTTATTTAGGTACTAAATGATTGACCCCTTATTCTCAGGCTGTGACTCCGTTTTCTAGATTCCCCAGGCAGGGGGAACAACCCACAAATGTCTATCCCGTCAAACCCCTTCAGAATCTTGTAAGTTCCGAGGAGATCACCTCTCATTCTTCTAAACTCCAAAGAGTATCAGTCTGGCTTACTCAGCCCCTCACCATGGAACAACCCCCTCGTCCCAGCGACCAATCTAGGGAACTTTCACTGAAATTGTGAAAGGTGCTGTAAAGATGCTAAAATGATTTAGGGAAGCATTCGCACTCTCAATTCATTGACACTTCACTAGCTGGGAGTGGAGATTTGCACAAGTGTGTAGGAACATAATAAGCAGAGATCCAGTTTGAATGGGAGTGTTGGATTTGCAGCCAGCCAGTCAAAACTATAATATAGCTGACTGGAGCTCCAAGTTCAGCAATCCTCAACACAAATTATTTAGACTCCACATTCTCCGGGGAAGTGGCTGTCAGTGTATTGAGATTCTAATTGGTATAATTTCAACCTCCTCACCTCCCACAACACACCCCCACCCTTTGTTCTGTTAGTTTCTGTTTCTATTAATTAGATTGATCCATGGAGATACCACAAAACTGGATCTTTCTGTGCAAGAGAGTCAATGTGGATGGAAATGTTCATCAATGATGGACGACAATAACGATGTTATAAAATTACTTTGTTGGCTCTGAAGAACTTAAGGACTTCCTGAAGCTGTGAATGGTGCTATATAAATGCAAGTTCTTTCTTTTTTATTTGCTGTGACAATTATTTACTGTATCTGTTGAATGGTTACAACACCACAATGGACATTGCTGCAGACTGGACAGGGTCGTTCCATTAAATGCTTTTGTATTGAATGGTTCAGTCAGCGAATTCTTCCTCTTACTGATTTTTGCAACCCACCCAGTCCCTAGATTCAGTTTCTCGACAAGACTTGTTTTCTAATTTACACATTGACAGGTCCATAAGCTCAGAAGGACTGCCTCGCCTTGTACAGACCTGCCACAATGTAAAGGAACCTAAGATTGCTGTGAGGATTCTATTCCTCTTCAATTAATTGGAAAATTGCTTTAATGTGGCTCACAACAGGGAAGGTGGAAGGGTTGACCTGCTGGTGACTGGGTTGGTCAGAGGGCCATGCATGTCTTCCCATGACACTGCTGCTCTTGTCTGTGTTGATGGTAGAGGTCCCTGGTTTGGGTGGTGCGTGAGATACCAGAGGTTATCTGGCAAACAGAAAATCATATTCTAGCAAGGAATTAATGTATTCAGGAAGAAAGAGTGGGTGAGGAAAGTAAAAGCTGAAGAAAGAGGGAGGCTCGTGGGTCACTAAGTAATGTCATTTTTTTAACAAGTTAAGAAACATGTTCAGGTTAATCATTTTTTGTTTGGGGAAATAATTTGGGATCTTGGGCAATAATTAAATCTCAGGGGTTTCTGCTGGTTTTAAAAAGACAAAGAGAGAAGAGAGAGATTGGCAGTTGATTGGCAGAGTCTTCAAAGATATGACATTGCCTGTTGTCGTGAGGTGTAACTATAGTGTAACTCTAATTTATGAATTGCAGAACAGCTACTACACGCTTATGTAAAGAATCTCATGGTTTTTACATGAAATTCTCATTAAGGAGTTCCAGGAAAGAAGTGGACAGGCTATTGCAAATGTTAAAATCTGCTGCATTTCATTCCAAACTAAGAATAATTGGCAGCAGGCACTTTAATGTGAGAGTGTAATGTATTGATGAGTTAAAATAAATGCATTTTTCAAATTTATTCTTTAATGGGATGCAGGAATCGCTGGCAAGGCCAGCCTTTGTTACCAACCACTCTTGAACTGAGCAGCTTGCTTGGCTATTTCAGAGGGCAGTTAAGAGTCAACCACATTGTTGTGGGTCTGGAGTCACATGTAGGCCAAACCGGATGAGGATAGCAGCTTTCCTTCCATAAAGGACATTAGTGAACCAGATGGGATTTATAACAACTGATGATATAGTTCTATGGTCACCATTACCGCTAGCTTTCAATTCCAGATTTATTAAACTAATTTAGATTCCCCCAGCTACCATGGTGGAATTTGAACCCAATGCCGCAGAGTATTAGCCTGCACCTCTGGAGAACTAGTCCAGTGACAATACCACTAAAATACGATCTCTTTTACTGTTTTGGGAGTAAGCAATCTATTATAGGAACATAAGAATTAAGAGCAGGAGTAAGCCACATGGCTCCCTGATCCTGCTCCACAACTTACTAAGATCGTGGCTGATCCTTGGCTTCAACTTCACTTTCATATCTGATCCCCTTATCCCTTGCTGCCATTAGAGTCCAAAAGTCTATCAATCTCAGCCTTGAATATACTCAACAATGGAGCATCACAGCTCTCAGGGGTAGAGAATTCCAAAGATTCACAGCCCTCAGAGTGAAGAAATTTCTCCTCATCTCAGTCCTGAATAGCTGGCTCTTAATCCCAAGGCTCTCCAACCAGGGGAAACAGCCTCTCAGCATCGATGCTGTCCACCCTCTCAAAAGCTTCTAATTTTCCAAACTCCAGAGATTATAGGCTCAGTTTTCTCTCATCATTGCACAGCACAGGTCCCAAGAACACGCTCGATATGCTTGGGACCTACTGGATCTTGCCTTATACAGCAGTCACTACACTTCAAAAGTACTTCTTTGGCTATAAAGCATTTTTTGGGATGTCCTGAGGTGCATAAAGGGTGTATCAATAGAAATCTTCTTTTCTCAAAGACGTGTGAATTGGCTTGAGTTCTCAGCCTTGTTGTTGCTTCTCCCAAGAGAAGGTGTTGCTATGTGAAGATGACATTAGCCAAGTGGGTGAGCTCACAGGGACTTGATGAACTTTCCCTGTCCTAGATACATAAACAAAGGCACACGGTACAGTATTGTTCATGAATAATGCAACCAGCAGGAACCAGAACAGATTTCGACAGAATGTGTTACCCAAACACAGACCAATTCATTCACCATCACCTCCTGTCCTCTCTCACTAATCAGTTTTCAAAGCAGCTAATTTATTCTGTTCCTTTTAAATGATTGGATTCAGAACTTTGTCAAAGAACATCTGAAAATCCAAGTGCTAGACGTTTTTAAAAATTAATTTTTGGGATGCAGGCATTGCTGGCAAAGCCCATCCTATGATAAAGGAAGAACTCGAGTTATTAAGCACCTTTTACCACCTCAGGACATCTCAAAGCACTTTACAACCAACAAAGCACTTTTGAACTGTTGTCACAATTGTAGGGAATTGTAGGAAACGCTGCAGCAAAAATTGCGCATAGCAAGCTCCCACAAACAGCAATGTGATAATAATCATTGTTTTTAGTGATATTGGTTCAGAGCCTGGACACCAGGGCTGACTACCCTATTCTTCCTCAAAACAGTGCTCTTCCTCCTGAGCGAATAGACAGGGCCTTGGTTTAACATCTCACCTGAATGATAACACCTCTGATAGTGTGGCATTCAAGCATCATCTTTGACTTTTCACTTAAATCCATTAAGCAGGACTTGAACTTACAACCTTCTGACTCAAAGGAGAGATAGTGGCCCACTGATCCATGAATAACTAGTCCCTATGATACAATGTGTGGCTTGCTAGGCTACTTCTGATGGAACTTAAGAGCCAACCACAATTGTGTGGGACAAAAATCGCTTATAGACCGTACCAGGCTAGGACAGCAAGTTTCCTTCCCTAAATGACATTAGTGTAATGAAACAAAAGCAAAATACTACAGATGCTGGAAACCTGTCTCTCTACACAGACGCTGCCTGACCTGCTGACTATTTCCAGCATTTTCAGTTTTTATTTTGTTAGTGAACACGTTGGGTTTTTAATGACAAACCAGAAGCTTCATGGTCACTTTTACTGGAGACTTTGTTTGAAATACGAGAATTCTATTAGGCTTGTGAGGCTTGTCGCTTGTAAATACTGCAGTTGGACAAATACATTTTGCATCTCTTTGAAGAGACATTTGTACAGTTTATAGCAAGATTCACACCCCTTAGAGTACGTGCAGGTCTACCTGAGATTAGCTAGAGGGCAGCGAAATGGAAAATTGTGCCATCTCCTGAAGATTCAAGTCTGTTTACTAACTTTACTCTGAACCGTCTCTTGGTTAATAACATACCAAGGCACCTTTGGCAGCACCTGCCAAACCCGCGCCGACTAGCAAAGCTGCTAGCAGCAGTGGCAATAGAATTGTCCTCTCCCCCCGACTCTAATTTCCTCTGTAACATTGGCTGGGATTTTCCAGCCCCGTTGTGGTGGGACCCACCGCGAGAGATCCGGCGGCCCAGCCAAAAGCCCATTGGCTTTCGGCGGGACTGGATGATCCTGGCGCTGGGCAGGGCCAGAAAATCCCACTCATTGTGTTTGGCTGCCCTTTTGTAAGCAGTAACATCCGATATAATTATAACACCTTTCATTAAAATAATCGTTTACTCACCTCCCCTTGCACACGTCCAGCACTAACCCTGAGTTGGGTGTCTTTGGCAAATATTTATTCCCCAACCAACGTCACTAAAAACAGACGATTTATGTCAATCTATGTATGGAATCTTGCTGTGCCTAAGTCGGCTGCTGCAACACCTGGGGCCCAGGCAGCTAAAGGCAGGGCCAGCAATGGTGGAACAATTAAAAGCAGGGATGTTCAAAAGGCCAGAATTCGAGGAGTGCAGATATCCCGGAAGTTTGTGGGGCTGGAGGAGATTACAGAGATAAGGAGAGGCTGTAGAAGGATTTGAAGAATTTTCAAATTGCCAATGTAGGTTAGCTAGCACAGGGCAGATGGATGAAGAGGACTTGGTGCAAATTAGGATATGTGCAGCAGAGTTTTGGATGAGTTCAACTTTGCTAATCATTACATGAGTGACTGAAATGTGGTATGACGGAAGATGCTGAGAATCAGCTGAATGGACAGAAAGACAAATAAATGGGTTAGATAAAGAGTAGAAGTTCAGGAATTGAAAGGGTTGCCAAATATAGTTAGAGAGGAAAAGATAGCCAAGTGCAGACATTGGAAACAAAGACCCGGCAGAACTTGTCCTGACAACAATTGAAGGAGAAATTGAGGGTAAAAACAGAAGAGGAAAATTAAAAATGGGGATGGGCAGATAATATTGAGACGTGGACTGAGGGAGGCTTGAAGGAAACCAGAGGAGAAGCAAGATGATGCCAATGGCCTCACTGAGGCCAAGGTTACAATGCACAAGAGTGACCACACTTCGAAAGTAATTCACTGGCTGTGCAACACTTTGGAATATTCTGAGGTCATGAAAGTCGCTATATAAATGCAAGATTTTTCTTTTACAAAGTTCTAAATATATTTATTTTTCAGGGTCAGAACATCTGTAACTCACTTTGATGTGAGTTTCCTCAGCAAGATGAAAGGTGAATTTCATGGGAAATTGAAACAAGTCAATATGCTCTCTATTGT
Organism: Cetorhinus maximus; assembly: GCF_964194155.1. Taxonomy (NCBI): domain Eukaryota; kingdom Metazoa; phylum Chordata; class Chondrichthyes; order Lamniformes; family Cetorhinidae; genus Cetorhinus; species Cetorhinus maximus. Next base: position 183,718 of record NW_027596444.1, on the reverse strand, counting down.
AGGTCTTGAGGCTTTTGTCAGGTTAACTTCGTGCTGCCCTGGGTATTGAGTGATGTTCATTCATCTGAATCCAAGCGTTTCCTGTTTATATGAAGTAACTTAAATAAACACCAGGAACCTGGCCCTGTTTCAAATTTAGGTCTATATGTTGGAAGAAACAAGATCTCCCCCATCCTCAGTCAAGAGGAAAGGACACAGATTTTCAGACAACAGGCCACTAAAGCAGTGTTTCAGATCAATGGAACTCGAGAGGCTAATCTGCCAGGGATGTTATTAAAGGGTAGAGAGGACGTTGGTGTTTACCTCAGCTGAACACACTGTCAGAAATGAACACCTGAAAAAAACCTTCCAAAGGATCCTGAAACTTTCCCAAAAATCACAATAACCTCCTCTGTGTGTTTGGACCAATGTATGCTCAGTGTACACGTCTCACAGTTTTCTGCCTATTTTTAAATTGTTCTCGGGGTGTGGCTGATGTTACCAAGGTGCCATTTATTGCCCATCCCTAGAGGTTTGTCCCACATCCTCTGAGGAGGGCAATGACCTCAAGGTTATTGGAGATTTTATGTGGGAGACCAGCCGGGAGTGTGTAGGAATGGTTTTTAAAATATTCATTTACGGGATGTGGGCTTCGCTGGCTGGGCCAGCATTTATTGCCCATCCCTAGTTGCCCCTGAGAAGGTGGTGGTGAGCTGCCGCCTTGAACCGCTGCAGTCCCTGTGGTGTAGGTACCACCCAGTGTTGTTGGGGAGGGAGTTCCAGGATTTTGACCCAGTGACAGAGAAGGAACGGTGATATATTTCCAAGTCAGGATGGTGAGTGGTTTGGAGGGGAGCTTGCAGGCGGTGGTGTTCCCATCTATCTGCCGACCTAGTCCTTCTAGATGGTAGATTTGGAAGGTGCTGCCTAAGGAACCTTGGTGAATCCCTGCAGTGCATCTTGTAGATGGTACACACTGCTGCCGTTGTGCGTCATCGGTGGTGGGTGTGAATGTTTGTGGATGTGGTGCCAATCAAGTGGACTGTGTGTCAAGGTGTCAAGCTTCTTGAGTGTTGTGGGAGCTGCACTCACCAGGAAAGTGGGGAGTATTCCATCACACTCCTGACTTGTGCTTGTAGATGGTGGACAGACTTCGGGGAATCAGGAGGTGAATTGCTCGCTACAGGATTCCTAGCCTATGACCTGCTCTTGTAGTCACAGTATTTATATGGCTAGTCCAGTTCAGTTTTTGGTCAATGAATGTTGATAGTAGGGGATTCAGTGATGGTAATGCCATTGAGTTTCAAGGGTTGATGTTTAGATCATCTCTTGCTGGAGATAGTCACTGTCTGGCACTTGTGTGGTGTGAATGTTACTTGTCGCTTGTCAACCCAAGCCTGGATGTTGTCCAGGTCTTGCTGCATTTGCACATTGACTGCTTCAGTATCTGAGGAGTCGCGAATGGTGCTGAACATTGTGCAATTATCAGTGAACATCCCCACTTCTGACCTTATGATGGAAGGAAGGTCATTGATGAAGCAGCTGAAGATGGTTGGGCTGAGAACACTACCTTGAGGAATTCCTGCAGTGATGCCCTGGAGCTAAGGTGATTGACCTCCAACCATCTTCCTTTGTGCTAGGTATGACTCCAACCAGTAGAGAGTTTTTCCCCCGATTCCCATTGACTTCAGTTTTGCTAGAGCTCCCTGATTCCACACTTGGTCAAATGCTACCTTCATGTCAAGGGCAGTCACTCTCACCTCGCCTCAGGAGTTCAGCTCTTTGTCCATGTTTGAACCAAGGCTGCGATGAGGTCAGAAGCTGAGTGACCCTGGTGGAACCCAAACTGAGCGTCAGTGAGCAGGTTATTGCTAAGCAAATGGTAATTGATAGAAACAAAAACAGAAAATGCAGAAAAAACTCAGCAGGTCTAACAGCATCTGTGGAGAGAAAAACAGAGTGAATGTTTCGCGTCTGTACGACTCTTCTTCAGAGCTAAAGGGAAGTAAAAATGTGATGAAATTGATACTGTTTAAAGGAGGGTAGAGCAGATGAAGCTGGATAGAAGCCCAGCGATAGGGGCAAAGGAGAGATTGACAAATAAGTCATGAACAAAAGGACAAAGGGGGTGTTAATGGTAATGGTAAGGATTAAAGGAGATGCTGATAGTGGCATTAAGGTAAGAATGCAGAATGTGATAATAGCAGGACAAAGATAAGCACTCTGAAAAGAACAACATGAAGAAGTGAGAGATGGCCCTTGTGTGGGTGGGGTGGGGGGAGAGGACAGTAGTGGGGGAAAAAGATCGAAAATAGGATAAAAGGTGGGGATAAAACAATGAATAAATGAATAAAAATGAAAAGAAGTTAACTTTAAAAAAAAATAAGAAATAAAAATGAACATTGAAAAATGGGGGTAAAGAAGGGGCGAGGGTAGAGGAGAGAGTTCATGATCTGAAGCTATTGAACTCATGGTTAAGTCCAGAAGGCTGTAAAGTACCTAATCGGAAGGTGAGGTGCTGTTCCTTCAGTTTGCGTTGGGCTTCACTGGAACATTGCAGCAGGCCAAGGACGGACATGTGGGCATGAGAGCAGGGTGGAGTGTTGAAATGGCAAGCGACAGGGAGATCTGGGTCACGCTTACGGACAGACCGAAGGTGTTCCGCAAAGCGGTCACCCAGTCTGCATTTGGTCTCTCCAATGTAGAGGAGACCACATTGGGAGCAGTGAATGCAGTAGACTAAATTGAGGGAAGTGCAAGTGAAATGCTGCTTCACTTGAAAGGAGTGTTTGGGCCCTTGGACGGTGAGGAGGGAGGAGGTAAAGGGGCAGGTATTACCTTCTGCAATTGCATGGGAAGGTGCCGTGGGAGGGGGATGAGGTGTTGGGGGTGATGGAGGAGTGGACCAGGGTGTCTTGGAGGGAATGGTCCCTATGGAATGCTGCCTGGGGTGGGGGTGAGGGGAAGGTGTGTTTGGTGGTGGCATCATGCTGGAGTTGGTGGAAATGGTGGAGGATGACCCTTTGAATGTGATGATTGGTGGCGTGAAAAGTGAGGATAAGGGGGACCCTATCATGGTTCTGGAAAGGAGAGGAAGGTGTGAGGGTAGAGGCGCGGGAGATGGGTCAGACACGGTTGAGGGCCCTGTCAACCACAATGGGTGGGAAACCTTGGTTAAGGAAGAAGGAAGACATGTCAGAAGCACCGTTTTGGAAAGTGGCGTCATCAGAACAGATGTGACGGAAGCGAAGGAACTGAGAGAATGGGATGGAGTCCTTACAGGAAGCGGGGTGTGAGGAGCTGTAGTCAAGGTAGCTGTGGGAGTCGGTGGGCTTGTAATGAATATTGGTGGACAGTTTATCACCAGAAATGGAGACAGAGAGGTCAAGGAAGGGATGTGTCAGAGATGGACCATGTGAAGGTGAGAGAGGGGTGGAAATATCACTTGGAGTGAATTGAATTGGCTGAAAACTGGCATCTGTGATGCTGGGGACCTCCGGAGGAGGCTGAGATGGATCATCCACTCGGCACTTCTGGCTGAAAATTGTAGCAAATGCTTCAGCCTTATCTTTTGCACTGATGTGCTGGGCTCCTCCATCATTGAGGATGGGGATATTTGTGGAGTCTCCTCCTCCAGTGAGTTGTTTAATTGGCCACCACATTCACCACTGGATATGGCAGGACTGCAGAGCTTAAATCTGCTCCATTGGTTGTGGGATTGCTCAGCTCTGTCTATCACTTGTGTTTGGCACACAAATAGTTCTGTGTTGTAGCGTCACCAGGTTAACACCTCATTTTTAGGTATACCTGGTGCTGCTCCTGGCATGTCCTCTTCATTGAAGAAGGGTTGATCCTCTGGTTTGGTGGTAATGATAGAGTGGGGGATATGCCAGGCCATGAGGTTACAGATTGTGATCAAGTACAATTCTGCTGCTGCAGTTGGCCCACAGCGCCTCATGGAGGCCCAATCTTGAGTTGCTAGATCTTTTCGAAATGTATTCCATTTAGCATGATGGAGGGTTTCCTCAATGTGAGGACAGGACCAGGTAAGGTCAGCAGATTTCCTTCCCTAAAGGTTATTTATGAACCAGATGGGTTTTTACGACAATTGTTAATCGATTCATGGTCATCGTTAAACTTTAAATGCCACGATGGGATTTGAACCCAGGTCCCCTGAGCATTACCATGGGTCTCTGGGTTACCCATCCAGTGGCAATACCACTGCACCACCGCCTCTCCACAAAGTACAGTAGAAAAGGCATGAAGGGGGTTTCAGCAGCAGGAGCTTATCCCAGTAAAAGACGCTGCAGCCGACATTTTCTGATTAATCTTCACAGAACATTCACCAAGCTATTTACTCTCCCAAACATCAGCACAGGAGATTTATCAGATAATGGGTTTCCCACCCACTTGCTCTCTGCTGCTTCTGAAGGGTCAGACTGATGTATTAATTCTGTAATTTCAATTCCATATCTGAACATCTTGATTAATTATTTTTATTTTCTCTTCATTAATTATGAAGCCATCTGATTATATTCCAGTCCACAACAAATAACAGCAATATTTAAACGACAGCTTTAGGTTAGCACACATACCAGGATCCAGGAACTCCCTTCCTAACAGCACTGTGGGTGTGCCTACACCACATGGACTGCAGCGGTTCAAGAAGGCAGCTCACCACCACCTTCTCAAGGGGCAACTAGGGATGGGCAATAAATGCTGGCCCAGCCAGCAACGCTCACATCCCATGAACAAACGAGAAAAAAGATACTTCGTTGTGACACCATAGGGAGATGGTATCAAACACATGGGGGACATGGGTTCAAATCCCACCACAGTAGCTGGCGTTATTTGTATTCAGTTAATAAATATGGAATATAAAAAAAGCTAGTCTCAGCAATGGCAACCATGAAACTATCATCGATTGTCGTAAAAACCTATCTGGTTCACTAATGCCCTTTAGGGAATGAAATCTGCTGTTCTTACCTGATCGGGCCTACATGTAACTCCAGGCCCACAGCAAATGTGGTTGACTCTTAACTTCTGAAGTGGTCCAGCAAGCCACTTAGTTCAGGGGCAATTTGGGACAGGCAACAAATGCTAGCCTTGAAAGAATAAATTATTCAGACAGAAGTTGACAGCAAGCTAAGGAAGGAGATATTAGGAGGGGTAAGAGGTTTGTTATAAGGAAAGCCCCTACAAATGGAAACAACTTTGCTACTCTACCAAATCCTTTCACAATTTTAATGTCTTCCATCAGTCCACCCTCCACCCTCCCTCACCCCTCAGCCTCGTTCAGCCTTTCCTGACCGTCATAACCTTCTGATTCATGAGGTTTTGTTGATGCTATACACATCCCATCACTGAGCCCCTATGCCTGTGTCAGATCCCCCCTTCCAGAATCCCACAAATAAATCTTTAGAAATTGCAGCAGATGAACGCATGCTGAGCCTCCTGTGACTGAGTTCCTGGCTGCTGTCAGCCTTCAGAACAGTAGAACGATAGAATAATACAGCACAGAAGGAGGACATTGGATGCATCGTGCCTGTGCTGGTTCTTTAGTTAGACCTATCCAATTAGCCCCACTCTGCTGCTCTTTCCCCATAGCCCTGCAAATGTTTCTCCTTCAAGTATTTATTCAATTCCCATTTGAAAGTCACTATTGAACCTGCTCCCGCCGCCCTTTCATCCTTTTGGATTTTGCCAGTGGGTTGGAGACCATGCGGGCCTTATTCAGGCTGTTGGTTAAAATGGTGTGCACAGGGCACAACTTTGCCATTGCAAATAGACTCTCACGTCTCTGGGAAGAGGTGGCCTTTCCCAGTGCCTGAACTCATGTGAGTTAAAACGGCAGGAGGATCATGGGAATTCATCGAATATGATTTCCTTCCACCCTGACCACCACTGGAACTTCACCCCCAATACCCCGATCCACATCTGGTGGTGGGCAGTGTTAAAATCGGCCCTGGGCAAGAAATGGGATTGATTCTCTGTTCACTGCTGGGACTTCAAAGATAGAGAAAACCTCACTGAAATAATAAGAGTTGCCTCTTTCTCCCTTCTCTCTAATCTCCAATTCCAATTGCTTGCTTCTTCTGAAGAGGGTAACTGATGTTGGGGTAAGGTTTGGGTCTGGTGAGCCCTTGGCAGCTCGCCCAAGTGGTAGTTTTTCATTTTCAGTCTTATGGGTGATTCGCACTTTGCCAAAATGCAACTGAAATGGGGAAAGAGGAATTGGATGGTCCCTCTCCATCTATAAGAAAAGCTTTACCAAACCGTGTCGGTGCTGAATCTAGTCCCAGGATTTCTACTCAGGGTGCATGACAAATGGTTTACTGCAGGAAATAAATTGCATGGAGAGGTGTTGTTTGGTGTTGGCTTTTCACTATAATATGGTGGCAGGAATGCACCCAGATGGCATCACTGTTACATCATGCAGTGTTGCTGTAGTTCACTTCAAATCATCCACCACTCACAGCCAGTACACTGAATAAGGTTCGTTGTAAGGCCAGAATTCTCTGCTTGGGCTTGAACTATGAGGGGGATCAGGCATTCATCACCATGGGCGCTATGTGTCCTTTGCCTGCACAAGGGCGCTTTTCCATCACAGAGATTTATATGATTAACCTGGGGGATATTTCCTCAAAACTTAATCACGGCTTTAAATCTGAAAAGAGAGTTTAATGTCTTAATGGCAAGGTTAAATCCTACAACCATCAAAGCATTAATAGGGATGGATAGGATATAAAAAGAAATTAGCCCTGAATTGTTAAGGCTTCACATTACTTAGTCCGTTTGCTCTCAGGCAATCTGTCAAAGCAGATTTGCTACATTTAACAGGTAAATTTAAATATTTACAAAGGTATGAATACACCTGAACTCCTGGCATTAAAAGAAAATCAGTCAGTCGGGTCCAACAATTACAACGGGAGGTTGGGGCAGGAGAGGAGGATTAAATAATCAAAGTGAGACCCATTCTTTTAAACATCGCTCAATCTGTCTCTCTTCCTGCTGTAACAGTTGGATTGGGTCTCAATCTAGGCAGAGCTCCAGTGAACTGGACTCTAGCATGGATTCATGGAGTGAGGGTGCCCTGATACTGCACTAAGACAGAAGGGTTTCGGAGACAAATAAAGTTTCTTCTGATTAACGTCCATTCCAACTATCAGCACAGCAACAGAAGGACATTATTTCATTTCCCATTCGTTCCATGACCCCTCTGAACAAGGTTGCCAAGTACATAAGAAATAGGAGCAGCAGTAGACGCACAGCCTGCTCCACCATTCAATACAATCATGGCTGATCTTGGGCCTCAACTCCATTTTACTGCCTGTTCCCCATATCCCTCAATTCTCCAAGAGACCAACAATCTGTCTACCCCAACCTTAAATGTGATGGAGCATCCACAACCATTTGGGGTAGAGAATTCCAAAGACTCACAACCCTTTGAGTGAAGAAATTTCTCCTTACCTCAGTCCCAAATGACCGGCCCCTCATCCTGAGACTGTGCCCCACCCCGTGTTTTAGATTCCCCGATCAACAGAAACAATCTCTCAGCATCCACCCTATCAAGCCCCTTGGAAGTTTCAATGAGGTCGCCTCTCGTCCTTTGAAACTTCAGGGATTTTAAGCCCAATTTACTCAGCCTCTCATCATAGGGCAAAAGGACATTGCTAAAGGGTCGCTTATCTGCCATAGGAATATAGGAACAAGAGGAGGCCATTCAGCCCATCAAACCTGTTCAATCATTCAATTAGATCATGGCTGATCTATAACTCCATCTGCCTTGGTTCTGTAACACTTAATATATTTACATAACAAATATTCACCAATCTCAGCTTTGGAATTTTCAGTTGACTCCCAGACATAACAATTTTTGAGAGGGAGAAAGTTCCAGATTTCCACTATCTTGTGTGTGAAGGATTGCTTCCTGACATCATCCCTGGCTCTAATTTTAAGGTTTAGCCTCCTTGTCCTGGACTCAACCACCACAGCCAACAGTTTCTCCCTATATACCTATAAAATCTATTAATTATCTTAAACAACTCAATTAAATCATCCCTTAATGTTCTATATGGGAGGAAATACAAGCCAAGGTCCTGTCTGCCAGCTGGAGAGCCAGGGAGGTGCCTGCCTCTTTTCCAGAAGGTCTGCCAAACCACATGCCAATCAGGCAGTGGCGAGGCCAGGGGTGGGCCTTCCTCTGGAATCAAGAGGCCAGGGCTGGAAGTGTCGCCTAGCAACAACTGTCGGCCAATCAGAGGCCGGTAGCTCTTGCACTCAGCAGCACCATGGAGGAGGCCGTGGATGCTGCTGAAAGAACGCCCCCTGGTAGGCCCAGGATGGCGGAGTGACCCAAGACAAAGATAAGTACTGTGGGGGGAGGGTTTTGTGGGGTGGGGGTTGCAGGGAGAGGAGTGCAGGGGGATTGGAAGCAAGGGCAGGGGCTAGCTCTAAGTGGGCCCTCCTTTCCCAATGTCCAGTCCCTCAATCAAGCCTTTAATTGAGGGACTCTCCCTCCCACCCCCACCCGGAGCTGACAAGCTGCCTGCAGGGTAGCAGATGTTGTGGCAACATGGAAGCTGGGTTAATCCCAGTGAAACTCTTTCGAGTTATCAACAGTCACAGATTGCAACTCTTTTGAGTACAATCACAGTTCTTGGTTTCCAGGAGTGGGACATGAACCCACAACCCTCTGAGACCCTTATGGTCACTTAAGGGCCTCAATTGGGGCGGTGTGGGAAGGTCAACTATGGGCCTTCTCACCCAGGACTTAATTGAAGTGGAGGCAAAAGGTGGCAGGATTTAGGTATGCCATCATGCTGCCTCAGTACATGCCCTTCCCACCTCCAGGTTCATCACCAGCCAGAGCAGAAGATCCGGCCCATGGACACAGACTGAGGTCAGCATCTGGTTGCTGAACAATTGACATATCAAACCTGCACTGGAGCATCCTGGGACATTTCCACTTTCCTTCACCTTTCATCCTTAAGTTAGGTTAGCTCTGAAAGAAACAATAAAAGAAAATATAATTCCTATCTTGTTTCAGAGACTCCTCTCCCATGTGTTAGAATGAGCATGCAATACCTGGTGTATCAATGCCACTTTCCCAGTGTCTGGTACCATTAGGAAGGCTCAGGACAGGAGTTTATAGGAAGAAACTCTGGACTTTACAATAATCAATTCTCTGTACTCTGCAGCAGGACAGAAAAATTCTCAGTCAACAAGATGCTTATGTCATCATTAATTTTACAAGGCCATGATGGATTCACCATTTAGACTTCCTCAGCAATGTTGAAACATACAGTGACATAGACCAGAAACTGGCCACTCAGCACTTCTGTTCTATACTAGAACTCATGCTGCGCAGGAACCTCCTCCCATTCCATTTCATCTTAGCCTATCAGACTATCCTTCTATTCCTTTCTCCCTCATGTATCTATCATCTCCCCACTATCATGTATCTACAGTATGCTTTTTTAAATTCATTCATGGGATGTGGGCTTTGCTGGCTGGGCCAGCATTTATTGCCCATCCCTAGTTGCCCTTGAGAAGGTGGTGGTGAGCTGCCTTCTTGAACTGCTGCAGTCCATGTGGTGTAGGTACACCCACAGTGCTGTTAGGGAGGGAGTTCCAGAATTTTGACCCAGCGACAGTGAAGGAACGGTAATATATTACCAAGTCAGGATGGTGGGTGGCTTGGAGGGGAACTTCCAGGTGGTGGTGTTCCCATCTATCTGCTCCTTGTTCTTCTAGATGGTAGCGGTCTTGGATTTGGAAGGTGCTGTCAAAGGAGCCTTGGTGAATTTCTGCAGTGCATCTTGTAGATGGTATACACTGCTGCTACTGTGCGTCAGTGGTGGAGGGAGTGAATGTTTTTGGATGTGGTGCCAATCAAGTGGGCTGCTTTGTCCTGGATGGTGTCAAGCTTCTTGAGCGTTGTGGGAGCTGCACTCATCCAGGCAAGTGGGGAGTATTCCATCACACTCCTGACTTGTGCCTTGTCGATGGTGCACAGGCTTTGGGGAGTCAGGAGGTGAGTTACTCAGCACACGATTCCTTGTCTCTGACCTGCTCTTGTAGCCACAGTATTTATATGGCTAGTCCAGTTCAGTTTCTGGTCAATGGTAACCCCCAGGATGTTTATAGTGGTGGATTCAGTGATGGTAATGCCATTGAATGTCAAGGAGCAATGGTTAGATTCTCTCTTGTTGGTGATGGTCATTGCCCGATAGTTGTGTGGCACGAATGTTACTTGCCACTTGTCAGTCCAAGCCTGGATATTTTCCAGGTCTTGCTGCATTTGGACATGGACTGCTTCAGTATCTAAGGAGTCTTGAATGGTGCTGAACATGTGCAATCATCAGTGAACATCCCCACTTCTGACCTTATGATGGAAGGAAGGTCAATGATGAAGCAGCTGAAGATGGTTGGTCCGAGGACACTACCCTAAGGAATTCCTGCAGTGATGTCCTGGAGCTGAGATGACTGACCTCCAACAACCACAACCCCATCTTTCTTTGTGCTAGGTATGACTCCAACCAGCGGAGAGTTTTCCCCTTGATTCCCATTGACTCCAGTTTTGCTAGGGCTCTTTGATGACACACTCAGTCAAATGTGGCCTTGATGTCAAGAGCAGTCACTCTCACCTCACCTCGGGAGTTCAGCTCTTTTGTCCATGTTTGAATTAAGGCTGTAAAGAGGTCAGGAGCTGAGTGGCCCTGGCGGAACCTAAACTGGGTATCAGTGAGCAGGTTATGGCTAATCAAGTGCTGCTTGATAGCACTGTTGATGACCCCTTCCATCACTTCACTGATGATCGAGAGTAATTGGCCGGGTTGGATTTGTCCTGCTTTTTGTGTACAGGACATAACTGGGCAATTTTCCACATAGTTGGGCAGATGCCAGTGTTGTAACTGTACTGGAACAGTTTGGCCAAGGGCGCGGCAAGTTCTTGGGCACAGGTCTTCATTACTATTGCTGGAATATTGTCAGGACCCATATCCTTTGCATTATCCAGTGCCTTCAGCCGTTTCTTGATATCCCGTGGAGTGAATCGAATTGGCTGAGGACTGGCATGTGTGATGCTGGGGTCCCCCGGAGGAGACTATTCACCTCAGCCACTCTCTATGGTAGTGAGTTCTGCATTCTAACCATCTCTGAGTAAAGAGGTTTCTCCTGAATTCGTGATTGGATTTATTACTAACTGCCTTATATTTGTGACCCCTGGTTCTGGTGTCACCAAGAACAAAAAACATCTTCTCTGTGTGTTCCCCATCTAACCCCTTCATAATTTTGGAGATCTTTATTAGGTGACCCCTCAGGCTTCACCTTTCTAGAAAGAAAGAAAGACTTGTATTTCTGTAGTGTCTTTCATGATCTCAGGATATCCTGAAGCACTTTATAACCAATTAAGTACTTTTGAAGTATAGTCACTGTTGTAACACAGCAAATGTGGCAGCTAATTTGTGCACAGGTTCCCAAGAACAGCAATAAATAAATGACCAGGTCATCTATTATGGGTGCTGATTGAGGGATAATTTTGGCCAGGACACTGTGTGAGCTCAGCTGCCCTTCTTAAGGTCGTGCTGCGGGATTCTTTACATCTACCTGAGAGGGTAGAGAGACATCACCTCTGACAGTGTGGCTCTCCCTCAGCATTCTATTAAAGCGTCAGACTTGGCTTTGTGCTCAAATCTTATGAGTCGGACTTGAACCCACAACCTCTTTAGGCTCAGAGACAAAAGTGTTGCTGGTGAGCCACTTTCTATACCAGTACTTAAAGGTACTAAACTATGCCATCATATCAATCTATATAAAATACCAGATAGACGCTTTGACATTTTTTGACACCACCTATCCTGGCAAAGTAAATAATATCAGCAGGACAGAAAGTGAGGAAGAACATATCCGGAGAAGAGGTAAAGAATCTGCCAGTGAGCTAAGGTGCAAAGACCCAGTGTCTCCGGCGCCCTGACTGAGGACGCTAGATTTCAAAGTGCTATGTCTAGCACTAAAATGGGAGGGAAACAACAAAAAGATCACAAATGATTCGACAAACACTGCAGAGAAACATCATCCACAAGTTGGCATCATCATCAGCTGCTAGTGAAAATAGTGGCAATTATGACATTGTCACTAGACTAGTGACTAGTATTCCAGAGACCCAGGGTGATGCTCTGGTGATCCAAGTTCAAATCCAAACACAGCAGATGGTGAAATTTGAATTCATTAAAAATCTGGAATTAAAAGTCTGATGATGACCACAAGACTGTTAGCATAAAAACCCACCTGGTTCACTAATGCCCCTTAGGGAGGGAAATCTGCTGTCCTTACCTGGTCTGGCCTACATGTGACTCCAGACCCACAGCAATGTGGTTGACTCTTAAAATGCCCTCTGAACAAGGATGGGCAATAAATGCTGGTCCACATCCCATGAACAAATAAAAACTGTTGGGAAATTTCTGATGTGGTTTCTTATGTGTATCTGAAAAAGATAGTAGAATGTTGACATAAGTAAAGGTGTGTACAATACACACGGTTAAATAGCTTTAATTGAATATTTCATATTCCTCAGGGTAGCATCCTAGGCCCAGCAATCTTCAGCTGCTTCATCAATGACCTTCCCTCCATCATAATGTCAGAAGCAGCAAGATCTGGACAATATTCAGGCTTGAAAGTGGCAAGTTAACATTCATGCCACACAAGTACCAGGCAATGACCATCTCCAACAAAAGAGAATCTAACCATTGCCCATGACATTTAATGACATTACCATCACTGAATCCCCCGCTATCAATCCTGGGGGTTACCATTGACCAGAAACTGAACTGGACTAGCCATATAAATACTGTGGCTACAAGAGCAGGTCAGAGGCTGGGGATTCTGCAGATAGTACCTCACCTCCTGACCCCCCAAAGCCTGTCTACCATCTACAAGGCACAAGTGAGGAGTGTGATGGAATACTGTCCACTTTCCTGGATGAGTACAGCTCCAACAACACACAAGCAGCCCACTTGATTGACACCCCATCCACCACCATTAACATCCACTCCATCCACCACTGATGCACAGTGGCAGCAGTGTGTACCATCTACAAGGTGCACTGCAGCAACTCACCTAGGCTTCTTCAACAGCACCTTCCAAACCTGTGACCTCTGCACCTAGAAGGATAAGGGCAGCTGTTGCATGAGAACAGTACCATCTGCAAGTACCCCTCCAAATAATACACCATCCTGATTTAGAGCTATATCGCCGTGCCTTCACTGTCACTGGGTCAAATAGCACTGTGCGTGTTCCTACAACACATCGACTGCAGTAGTTTAAGAAGGCAGCTCACCACCACCTTCTCAAGGGCAACTAGGGATGGGCAATAAATGTTGGCCCAGCCAGCGAATTCCACATCCCGTAAATGAATTTTTAAAAAATGCAGTTGATATCCCAACTTAACCAGTGCAACATTCTGTCCTTTTATAATTTGTTTGAAGCATAGATATTCTCAACTTGTGTCATACAATAGACACTAAATCTGCCATTAGCTGCATTGGAACTAACTGTCACTGTGATATCATGCACCATCAAACATTACTAACAAACCTCTACCTGATTAACTTCAGCTAATTCTCAGGGCCCTTAGGTCTTAAAATTCCCTAGCCATAGGTATTGCAACGGCATTTCCCTCTCGTCCTTTTTGTCCTTTTTCTCATTTTGGGATCGTTGACTACTAAATCCAGGAAAAGTTTGGGAAAATTGACTTTAAGATATTTCTGGAGAGGTTTCTTTCAAAACATAACATTTTGGGACACAGTGTATGAGTAATTTGAGACATGACATGCGGTGAGTGTCGGGTGCTTGGAAGGAACAGGTGACTTTTGACCTGTGGTGCCCAATGCTCTCCATCACTGGGGGGGTTCCCTCATATCTGGATCTGTTATAGATTCACTGATAGACATTGACTGCTGTGATCAGACAGAAGCCAATGAAGTACAGCCTATTAGCGCACAGCAAACTCTTCAAACAGCAATGTGATAATGACATACTGCAGGCTTTGGGCTTAGCATTCCCAACCCTCCAGGACTGGTCTCGAGGTTCCAGGAATTAAAGATTAATCTTCAGGACATTGCTATGAAAAACAGCCAGGAGAAACATTGACGAGGCAATAAAAAATTGTGTTTTAAAAAGAAATTATTTGAGCAGTTTGATCAATGGTCACAAAAATATCTGAGTTGCAAAGAAATGCTGTTTGATAGTCAGGGGAAAGAAAGTCATCCAAATAGATAATGAAGACTCTATTTAGTTCCTGATTGGCGCAGAATGCCATACCTATGGATATATTGAGTGACCAATAGTAGAAGCGTGGGGTGGGGGTGGTTGGATGTCATGGAATGTCACCTCCAGGGATATGTCCAACCAGAGTTGGCAACCCTATTTGGGTTTCTCTTTGGGTTATACTTGTTATCACATTATTGACCTGGAATCACAGAATGGTGCCCGCACATAGGAGGCTATTCGGCCTGTCGTGTTTGTGCTGGCTCTCTGAAGGAGCAATTCGCCTAGTGCCACTCCCCTGTCTTCACCTTTTAGCCCTGTATATTCTTCCTTTTCAGAAAATAATCCAATTCCCTCATAAATGTCTTGATCAAACCTGCCTCCATTGCACTCTCAGGCAGTGCATTCCAGGCTCCATGATATGGTGGTAGCTAGCACCACACGTATGACTGCACTGAATGAACACATTCTTTAGTCCAAAGCAGCTGGGAAAATCTTTCGTGTAGCTTGATGTTTGACAAATCCACAATGTAAATACACATTGTCACAGTGAAAACTGTGGATGACTCTGCTGTCCCTTCCCCATCAACGAAGAGACAATCACTTTAGAACAAACTTAGTGATAGAGCACAGAAGGAGGCCATTTGGATCATGGTCTTTGTGCTGGCTCTTTGAAAGAACAGTCCAATAAGTACGACCACCCCCACCTCGATCTTTCCCCGTAACTCCGCAAATACTTTTCCCCTTCAAGTATTTACCCAGTTCACTTTTGAAAGTTCATATTGAATCTGTTTCCACCCCCTTTTCAGGCAGTGTAGATTCTTTTGCCACATATCCTCTGGTTGCTGGAAACAGTTTCTCTCCATCTAATCTATCAAAACCCCTTTATTCTTACAAATGTTTTCAACTGAATTAGAAGAGGCGTAAGGCAGATGCTGTCATCAGTAGTCACCTTGGTGACTAGTTTGGCCATGGACAGTCAAGGAGCAGAATCCACAGTAAAAGGTAAACAGGGTGAAGACAATTGTACTTTCTTTCAGTAGCATAGACCCCATTGTGTTCAAAAGAATTGGTCTGGTTTTTTTTTTGCTGACCTTACCGTAGATTTCAAATCACTTTTATTCAAAAAATCTCTGCAAAATGTCAAGTCTTCAGTATTCACACTATGTCACAGATCTGTGAAACTTTGATGACATAAATGAGAAAAAGGAAGGGTGAGTGTGAGGAGACTGAATAACATCCAGGTTAATGCACCACCTCGGGCACTTACTCCAAACCCTGATATTGGATTATGTTTTCAAATGGATCAAAGTTAACAAGGTACTGAAGTAAAATAGCCTCTGATAAATACAAACTTGATAAGCATTTGAAAATAAGTTGAATGTTAATGATTGGAATACGTCCTTGCTGAGACCTGTTTGGATGTGAAATTGCAGGGCAGGAAAAATGTTTGTTTTTTGCAAAATTATGAAAAAAACAGAGAATATCAAGCATAATTCAGTCAGAATCAACCTCTTAAAGGTTTGAGCATTGTAAGTGTCTCAGCATTTCCTGACTTGGAAATATATCGCTGTTCCTTCACTGTCGCTAGGTCAAAATCCTGGCACTCTCTCCCTAACAGCACTGTGGGTGTACCTACACCACATGGACTGCAGCGGCTCAAGAAGGCAGCTCACCACCACCTTCTCAAGGGCAACTAGGGATGGGCAATAAATGCTGGCCCAACCAGCGACAACCACATCCCGTGAATGAATAAGAAAAGCATCATTACAGATTGTTCATGTTTAATAAGGGCCATCTCTCTCAGCCAAACACTACAATTCACATCAAAACATGGTATGAAAATACCATTGCAGCAAAGGTCCTCTCCATCACTCACATCTCGTCTCCCTCCCCTCCTTCTACCCATCCTCCATCCTGCTCCTTTCTCCTTCCACCTATTCTCCTTGACCCCTCCTCTTCCTTTCTCTCACCATCCTCTTTCCTCTCCTCTCCTTCCCCCTCCCCACCATCCTTTCCACCTCTCCTCCTCCTCCGATCTCTCTCTACTCTTCCATCCCCCTCCCTTCTCCTCACCTCTCCTCTCCTCTCCTTCCCGCCTCTCTAATCTCCTTTCCCCATCCTCTCCTCCTCCTTTCCTCCCCTGATCCTCTCCTCCCCTATCCCATGCCTCCCCTCTCCTGCACTCACATCTCCTTTTTCTTGTCCTCTCCCACAGTCTTGACATTGTTGAAGAGTAAATCCAATTCATGTTGAGATCCATGTCATTCTTTCAATTTCAAAGCACAACACATGATTGTGATGAGCAGAAGATATCTCTTTCACAATGCAAGATTTCCTAATGTGAGGGGAGCCAATGTGGAATTCAGAAATTAGGAAATAGTTGTTTGTTCATACAGAAATTGAGTATTGCTGAAAAAAGAGACATGTTGAAGCTTTTTGCCTTGCACTCACCAGGACACCTCGCAACAATACCAATATAAGGGGAAAACAATAATTTATGCTGTATCAGGACTCTCTTCACATACAGTATAAATTGTTGTTTTCCAACTGCATTGGTATTCTTACGAGGTGTCCTGATGAGTGCAAGACAAAAAGCTTCAACATGTTTATTTTTTCAGCAATACTCAAGTTCTGTATAAACAAACGACTATTTCTTCATTTCCACACCGGCTCCCCTGAAGGTGAAATAACAAGTTGATCTTCTAAAGACACTATTGCAAGAGCATTATTATCCATCGCAATGGGCTCCTCTTATCAAGGGTTGAGTGCTGACCTTGATGCTGATAGTTTCAGACAGATTGCAGAGAAATTTTATTAATGGCTGAAAATTTGCAGTAACTGAGTTTCCTCTGTTGAGTTTCTGATAGTTTGAGGCCACAGGAAATGAGAGTCAGGCTTTGCAGGTTACAAGTATTAATCAAAAGAAAGTTTTATTTCGGACTCTGAGATGAACCAGTTGCAAATACCAGGATTATTGAAATGAGCAACGTTTTTTTTAAGAAATAGCCTGGCATTTGAAGCCTAGTGGACCACGGGCTTTAATGAGAGATTGTGAAGTGTTCATTACTCAAACAGCTAAAATATCTTCGTCATTCTATGTCCAATTGTGGAAAGCAATGGTGTCCTCAAAGTCAGCAAGAGATTCCGCACACTGGCCTCCCCACTATGTTGAGATTAAGAAGCAATCTCCTACTCCAACCCGCTCTTTCCCAGGTCTCGGAAACTCATCAAAGTCCTTTTTCACAAAGAAATGGGCTTTTGTTGGACAAGAATATCCAGGGGAACGGAGCTACTGCAGGTAGATGGAGCTGAGATAGAGGTCAGCCATGAACTGACTGAATTATGGAACAGGCTCGAGGGGCTGAATGGCCTCTGTCCTGTTTCCAATGTACCTCTTATGAGCTGTAGGTTTGTTAAAATATGTTTGCTGTCACAACAGCAACTTGCATTTATATAGCACCTTTAGCATATTAAAACAGCCCCAGGCACTTAATCAAAGAAAACTTGACGTGGAGGATAAGGAAATATTTGACAAAAGCAAAACGCTGCAGATGCTGGAACTCAGAAATGAAAACAGAAAATGCTGGAAATACCCACCAGGTTGGGCAGCATCTGCGGGGAGAGAAACAGCCGGGTGGGATTTTCCAGCCACGCCCGCTGCCGGGATCGTCCGGTCCCACCGAAAGTCGATAAGACTTTTGGCTGACCCGCTGCTAAACCTGCAGTGGGTCCCACCACAGCTTGGCAGGAAAATCCTGGCCAGAGTTAACTTTTCAAGTTGATGACCTTTTGTCAGAAGTGAGAAAATACTGGAACCAAAAAACAAAAAGTGCTGGAAAAACTCAGCAGGTTTGACAGCATCTGTGGAGAGAAAGACAGAGTTAACGTTTCGAGTCCGATATCGGACTCGAAACGTTAACTCTGCCTTTCTCTCCACAGACCTGCTGAGTTTTTCCAGCACTTTTTGTTTTTGTTTCAGATTTCCAGCATCCGCAGTATTTTGCCGTTATGAGGAAATACTAGGACGGGTAGCAAAAATCTTGGTCAAAGAGGTAGGTTTTAAGGAGCATTTTAAAGGAGGCGGAGAGGATTAGAGAGGGGATTCCAGAACTTAGGGCCCAGGCAGCTGAAGGTAAGCTGCTAATGGTGAAGCAGTTAAACCTCGGGATTCTCATGAGACCAGAATTGAAGAATGTTATGATCGCAGTCAAATCAAAATAACCAAATTTACCGAATGATTCCCCAAATGAAGAAATTACCGATAAGACTTCATTTTTGTAACTTTTGGTTTAACATGAATCAGCATCTGCATCCATTAAACATGAATTGACAGGCAAATGATACCTTGAATAAAAATGTAACTTTACTTTTAAGTAGCTGATACAATAAAGATACGTCTTACACAACTACAAGTACCCGCATCACTCCCCACACACCGGGTGCAGTTCCAAAGCTCTCTAACTTGGTCTCAGGTACTTAGGGTCTCTTACTTTCCTACAAAATCGACTCCGCACTTGAGTCATATTCACCAGCAGCTGTCTTCCATCGAGGTGTTCGGATATAGTTAGCAGCAACCGGTGTATGTCTACAAATCCTACATATAAACATGCAAACATGCGGACATATGAATTAGAAGCAGGAGCAGGACATTCAGCCCCTTGAATCTGCTTCTCCATTCAATATGATCTTGGCTGATCTGATTGGAACCTCAACTCTACATTCCCACCTACCGCCTATAACCTTTCACCCCTTTGCTTAACAAAAATCTATCTACCCCTGCCTCACAACCCTCTGAGAGAAAGATTTTCTCCACATCTCTGTCTTAAATGGGCGACCCCTTATTTTTAAACAGTGACACCTAATCCTGACTCCCCTCAGGATCTTATTTGTTTCAATCAAGTCACCTCTTACTCTTCTAAACTGCAACATATACAAGCCTAGCCTGTCCAACCTTTCCTCATAAGGCAACCTTCCCATTCCAGGTATTAGTCTAGTACACCTTCTCTGAACTATTTCCAATGCATTTACTTCCTTCCTTAAATAAAGAGACCAATACTGTATATAGTACTCCAGATGTGGTCTCACCAATGCCCTGTATAACTGAAGCATAACCTTGCTACTTTTATATTCAATTCCCCTTGCAGTAAACGATAACATTCTACTTGCTGTACTAATTACTTGCTGTACCTGCATAACCTCTCTCACTCGGGTCTCATTAGCCCTGGTAGCCTAGCTTTCCAGAGCTCATTTTCAACCGACCAACGAACAATATTGATTTATGATCTGGGCCTTTGATACACATTCTCAGCTCTCTCAACTGTCTAAGCTCTACACACCACTTTTAGGATTTAGTCCCTTTCAGCTCGCTTGTATATTGCTTCCCCACGACATTCCAGAATTCTATTTTTCTTCTTACCGCCCAATGGGAAAGTGACCTTTTTGTGGAGAGTTTGTAAGGCTTCTTTCATGCCTCTGTGTTCCTCCTTTTGCCTCTGTGAACTTTCTCTTTTGTATCTACATCTGTGTGACTTCTGCCTCCAGTTCTCCTTTGTGTCTGCAGCTCTCCTTTGTCTGTCTTCTCTGTGTCTCTGCTGTAGAACTTCTTTGTGTCTGCTGGCCACTTGGCTTCTGTGTCTTAGCTTCCATTCTGTTGGTACTGCTTGGAGATCAAGAGTCAGCAGTTCACATGGGCCAGTATTTCTTATTACCCAAGAAAAGTACTATTGATCCATTTAAAGATCAATTTAACCTCTTAAAAGTCCTTTTCAAACATTTTTAAAGTTGATTACTTGTTCCCCAAACATTTTAAAGTGATCACAACCTTTCTTTACTGTTACTGCTTCCAGGTCAAAAGTCATCATAAGTAGTACAGAGATCTCAGAGAATTGTAGGCCTGGGGGAGATTAGAGGAATAGGAAGTAATGAGGCCGTGGTGGGATTTGGAAACAAGGACAAGAATTTTAAAATCAAAGCACTGCTGGACCAGGAGTGAATGTTGGTCAGTGAGGACAGGGGTGATGGGTGAATGGTACTTGGTGAGAGTCAGGATGCAGCCAACAGATTTGGGTGATATAACATTTTGCCTTTAGGTGTAGCTCCAAAGGCTTACTGGCCTGTCAAATGATCAATAAATAGTTTCTTGCCCCAGTATACGACGGTTCAGCCATTCCCAATTGTGCTGTACAATGAAGTCAGAAAAGGGTCTTTAAGGACACTCAGCAAAAGCAAACAAAACAAGTTTAATGAGAAACAGAAATCTTTAAGGTATGATTGAAGAGCTGTTTGTAGATGCTATGTGTGCTGTCTTAGCAAATCCAAGGCAGATTAAATGATTGATGAGTTTATTTCTTGTTCCCCATCGTTCGGTCAATCTCTAGTCTCCTTCGCAAGACAGAACACATTGTGTTTGCTTGTTGTTGCTTGAACTGCTTTCTATTAACCTCCATTAACAAGACTTCCATTCCAAATCCGATACGCAGCCCCCACTGGAACCTGTGCTCCTGAATTCTGCAAGAGGGTGTGATGCTACATCGAAAAAAAAAACAAAGGCGGGGATTTTCTGTGCCCGCGTGTTGGATGGTGTGAACGGGCAATATGGCGTGACAGGTTTCACGACGGCGTGAAACCAGTTTGCGATCGTCCGCTCAGCCCGCCGATGGGGCCGCGTTTCCTGCCATCGGGAGCCTCATTGTAATACATCTGCATATCATTATTAAGCCTGCCCACTGGACTTGGTCCCCCAGCCCCTGCGCTGGATGGTCCGCCAAGGTTGGCAGGACAGCGTGCCGATATGTTTCACAACAGCATATAAAAGGTGTGCACTTGGCGGACTGCACTTTGAAGGGAACTCGGAGGTGGATGCACAGTAACATTGTGCAGTGTTCACCAGGGTCACCTGTTGGACTTCAGGCTTGAGGCACATTGGGTTGGGGGGGAGGTGAAAGGGTGCAAGGGCAGCCCTGCGGTTGAATGCAGCGCACAAGCATTCAGGGTGTGGGGGTAGGGTGGGCGAGGGAAGCTGCATTAGGGACACCTTGTATAAAGTGACCATTCCTCTGCAGCTGAGACAGTTCAGGCACAGCCACATTGATATGATTGGAGTCAGGCCTCTAGCTTATCTGCCCACTCAAGCAACGCAGGGGAATCATAGTGCCACCAAGTGCTCCAGAGCTCCTCACCCCTCATGCACAGACTGCAAACTAATGAGAATTTCAGTGGGCTGCAGAACAGTTGGACGACTGGGAACGTTGTACAATCCCCTTGCTAAAGCTGACCATGGGGCAGTCACTGGTGGAGATGCTCACAGCCCCTTGCAATGTCACCATCCCGGTTTGGACCGGTCTCCCCCATTGTTCAAGCTAACAGCGCAGACTTGCAGGGCAGGATAGGAGAATGCCTGTGCCTGAGCTGAGAGCACAGCATATGCCAATGGGTAAAGCTGCTGCCAATCGGTCAGGTGAAGTGGGGCGGAGGAAGGTGGGGTTTCGGGCAGCCATGCAGCGCACTAATCTCCAGTTGTCCAAGTGGTGGTCAGCACTCTCCGGGATGTGTTGAGGGGCCCTCAGACTTAACTAAGAGAGGTTCTTAGTACAATCATGCTAACCCATACGTCTTTCTCTTTCATTCTGCAGGAGGAGTACATCAGGAACATGGGGCCTGGTGAACTAGCTGTATGGCTCGTGGTGCACAGAGAGTGAAGACAGCGGAGAACAGAGCGACTGAGGCGCTTAGCTGCGCAGAGGAAGGATCAGCACCCTCAGGATGAAGGGGTGGCTGTGGGTCCCGCACACACTGCTGAAGATCCACAGTGAGCCGTCACTGCTCAGCGCTTAGTGATACCCAGGGTCTATAGACGCCGCCTTTCATTCCTGCAGATGACTGAGAACCAGTGTCACTAAAGACTGCAAATGTCTAGGGAACTGGTCGGTCACATCTGCCACCAGCTGCTGCAGGATTTGGCGCCATGGGGGCATGGAGGCCATACACTGCCAGTGGCCATGACACTGCCCACAGCTGTCAATTTCTATGCCAGTGGCTCCTTTCAGAGCTCCACAGGTGACCTCTGTGGGATATCACAAGCCTCCAACCACAAATTCATCCATGAGGTCACAGATGCCATCTTCGCGAGGGCACACAACTTTGTGCATTTCGCCCAGGACCAGGAAAGCCAGGATGCAAGAACGATTGGATTTGCCCAGATCTCAGGTTTCCCAAGGTGCAGGGTGCCATTGGCTGCACTCACTCAGATCTCCGTCACAACAAGCGGTTAACTATGTCGACCACAAGGGATTCCAATCACTGAATGTGCAACTGGTGTGCGACCACCACAAATGCATCCTGCAGGTCTGCGCAGTTTCCAGGGAGTTTGCACCACTCCTACATTCTCAGTTGGCCACAGGTCCCTGACGTATTTCAAGATCCACAGAAGCTGCAGGGATGGCTCCGTGGGGACAAGGGCTACCCACAGAGACCGTGGCTGATGACACCTGTGCGGCGGCCTCAGGCTGCAGCAGAGCGACACTATAATGAGGCTCATACTGCAACTCGCAACTTGGTGAAGCAAACCATCGGGATGCTGAAGATGAGGTTCCGGTGCCTGGAGCTCTTGTCATGAAGATGCAGTGGAGGCCCTAAGAGTCGCTCAATTGCAGGAGGATGTTGACAACATGCAGTGAGGACACTCCATAGATCTTCACATAACCACTTAGAATGTCTGCCTCCTGTCTGGCTGAAGGCAGCTCGCTTGCGCTCCATGATCAGGGTCATATCATGGAGACGCAGCCATGAAACATTAGAAGCACCTAATCCTTTGTCCGCCTTCAGCACCTGAGAAACTGGGAAATTCACGATAGCCTTAACTTTCGCATCTCTTGGAGCCACCTTACCATGTCCAATGGTGTGGCCTAGATATGTAACTTGCGCTTCTGCAAATTCACTTTTAGCCAAGTTCATCACCAAATTAGCTTATTGTAGTCGAGTAATAATTCTTCCAGATGCTGTAAATGTTCCTCCCGCGTCTGACTGAAAACAATTAGATCATCAATATAAACAGCACAATTCCTTAGACCTGTAATTACTTTGTTTGTCAGTCTTTGAAATGTCACAGGTCCATTCTTCATACCAAATGGAATGACTTTAAACTGATATAGTCTACTTGGCGTTACAAAAGCTGATATCTCCTTTGCCCTCTCTGACAACGGTACCTGCCAACATCCTTTTAGCAAGTCAATCTTTGTGATAAATTTCGATTGTCCCACTTTCTCAATGCAATCTTCCAACTGTGGTATAGGACACGAATCCACTTCTGTCACTGCATTCACCTTTCGATAGTCTACACACAGTCTTTGTGTCCCATCTGCTTTTGGTACCAGTACAATAGACGAACTCCAGTTACTGCAACTAGACACAATGATATCATTTTGAAGCAAAAAAATCAATTTCTTTTTGTACTTGTGATAACATTGCTGGATTTAATCTATAAGGTTATTGCCTTATTGAAGATGATATTCCTATACATATATCATATATTGCTAAATGTGTCATTCCCAACTTATTTCCACAAATAGGTTTGTGTGACTGCAATAGCTTTTCCAAATCACTTTGCTACTTGCTTGGAAGGTAACTCAATATTGCATTTAAATTTTCAAGCACCCCCTCATTATCCAATTTGATTAGAGGAAAATCAATTTCAGAGTCCTGCACTTCTACCTCTTCCTCATCATCCACCATCACTAACACCTCTTTTTGTTCCTCTTCCCTGTCAAACTACTTTTTAAGCACATTTACATAACACACCCTCTGCTTCTTTCTTCTACCTGGAGTATTTATTAAATAATTTACTTCACTCAATTTATTTTCAATCCTGTAAGACCCACTAAATCTTGAATTTAAGGAATCCCCTGGTACTGGTAACAAAACTAATATTTTCTCTCCAGAAACAAAATTGCAATTTTTAGCCATCTTATCTGTTTTCACTTTCATCACTTGCTGTGATATCTTTAAATGTTCCCTAGCCAACTCACATGCTCTGTTCAATCTTCCCCTGAAACTTGATACTTAATCCAGGAGATGTAGTTCCTGAATTTTGGCCCACCAGTTTCTCATGAATCAATTTCAGTGGCCCCCTTACCTCATGACCATAAACAAGTCCAAAAGGGGTAAAACCAGTCGATGAGTTAGGAGCGTCTATAATAGCAAATAACAAAAAGGGAATTCCTGTATCCCAATCCTGTGCATAATTCTGACAGTAGGCTCTTATCATAGTTTTTAGAGTTTGATGCCATCTTTCCAAAGCTCCTTGTGACTCCAGATGATAAGCTGTTGACTTAAACTGTTTTATCCTCAAACTGTTCATTACTTCCTTAAACAGCTGTGACATGAAATTTGACCCTTGATCTGATTGTATTTCCTTAGGTAAACCATATCTTGTAACAAATTTAATTAACTCCTCCACAATCTTCTTAGTTGTAATATTTCTTAAAGATATCACTTCAGGAAGCCTGGTAGACACAACCATTATTGTCAATAAATACTGATTTCCACTTTTAGTCTAAGGGAGGGGCCCTACACAATTGATCATGACCCTTGTAAAAGGTCCTTCAAATCAGACCACCAGTTCTCGAGGCTTTACATTAAACTAAATGAAACATTTTATTAATTTACACAGGTTAAGATATATATACACATGGATTCAAATTACTACTATCATCACTTTTAACAAATTCTCAAACTAATCTCCATTAAAGCAACAGCAATCCATAGACTTAACCAGATACCAGGCAAAGCATTTTCACCTTACAAATTCAAAATGAGGTTCTTTTCACTTTGGTTCCTGTGGAGCCATTTGGAGGCTTACAGCTTCCTTTTGATCTCACATTGCCTCTGCTCTGCATACCCAAAAACTGCTAAAGTTATTTCTACCACTGCCCATTGAATG
Source organism: Cetorhinus maximus (assembly GCF_964194155.1). NCBI lineage: Eukaryota > Metazoa > Chordata > Chondrichthyes > Lamniformes > Cetorhinidae > Cetorhinus > Cetorhinus maximus. The sequence continues at coordinate 158,532 of NW_027596444.1, read as the reverse complement.
TTAATTTTCATTATATCAACAACCTCTAAACTAAACCTCTTTAACAATAAAACCCTATCATAGTACCAATTTTATTAGTAATATAAACATATTGCTGTGCAACTACATCCTCTTAACTTTCTTAACCCTGCTGCTACATCTTGGTGCTTCCTGGAGATCCACAGTGGAGGTGGAGGCAGCCTGCTGACTGCTACGCCCTGTCTGTGATGACCTTGGCTGGTGTCCTCTGGGGGGCCGAGACCTGGAGGCCCCGGCCTGCTTTTGGGGTCCTGCTGTGTGGCAGTGGCACCCTCCTCAGCCTGTGGAGCTGGAGCTGCTGGGGTCACAGGAAGAGGGGATTCAGATGGGCTGGACACGCCCGGGGGTTACACCTGCTGACCCTCCTCCCTATGGGTGCCCGACGACCCCAGGCTGACTCCTTTAGGAGAGGGGGTAGCTGAAGTGAGTTCGAGCTGCCCCGCACCCCTCTCACATACACACTGTTGGAGGCCAACTATAGCGATGGAGTTGAGCCCGCGCAGCTCTGCAGGAGCGACGTCCTGGGCCAAGGGTGTGGGTGAGCGCTGTGATGGGTCTTCAGTGAGGGTGCCTTCTGATTCCTCTTCAGGGGTTTCTTTGGGACTTGATTGGAGGCCCTGGGTCGTGGACTCCATCAGCTGTTTGGTAGATGTGCCTGCGAAAGCAAGGGGAGACAATTAGTGCATAATTAATGGCCTGCGAAAGAGGACACATCACTCACAGCATGGATGTCTGAAGGATGTTGTACTGCTTGATCCTCACTTGGTGGAGCACTGCCGACCTCACTGTCAGCACAGGAACAGTCTAAAGCCTCGCCAATCAGCTGGATGGCTCTGTTTTCGAGGTCTGTGAGGTCCTTGATTTCAGGCTTTCCTCCACCGGTAAGCGACCTCTCCGTCTTGTTGTGTGCCAGCTTGTCCTGCATGAACAGGGATGGAGAGAGTGCAAGCAGGATGCCTGCCAGGCCGGATGTTAAGTATAAAAGCAAAATACTGCGGACGCTGGAAATCTGAAACAGAAACAGAAAACGCTGGGAAAACTCAGCAGGTTCTGACATCTGTGGAGAGAGAAAAACAGAGTTAGCTTCCCGAGTCTGTATGACCCTTCTTCAGAGCTGAAGAGCGCAGAGCTTTGAAGAAGGTTCAAATGGACTCGAAGTGTTAACTTTGTTTTTCTCTCTTCACAGATGCTGTCAGAGCTGCTGAGTTTTTCCAGATGATAAGTATACCTGGCATGTGTGGGTGGTGAGTGGTCCCATGGACGGGATGAGGACAATGACGGTGTGTGTGAGAGAGTGAATGGTGATGTCCCTTGAACAGGCAGTGAGTGAGGGCCCTGTGGATGTGTGACGGGTTTGTGAGTGTTTGAGTTGAGGGTGATGAGAAGAGTGATTTACCCTGGTGGAACGGAGGAGATCATTCATCCTCTTGTGGCACTGCCTGGCTGTCCTCTTTTGAAAGGCATTGACGCTGACCACAGCTGCCACCGCTTCCCATGCCAGGTTGGTCATGCCGCTGCACATCCTGTGGCCAGAGCGGGTGTAAAGGACATCGCGGCGGGCTTCCATGGCATTCAAAAGTCATTCCAATGACACTTGCTGCAGGAGGGCTGCAGTCTTTTTGCCTTTCGTGGACATTTTCCCTACAGCGGCCGTGGGTTGGAAGCACTGAGATGTGTGTACACGCCAGCACGGCCAACAGGCAAAACGTCGTTTTACCGCCCGCTACCACACTTAATGCAAATCTGGGACAATTCCGCCCAAAGAATCAGCATCAATCTGAATATCATTTCATTCCTCATCTGACGCCTTAACAAGAAACTTTGTCTCTTCCTTTCAGGTGTTAAGGAAAACAAGCTCCAACAACTTATTGATACCAACGCCCACCCGGGACCCTGCACCCCTTCCCATCCCTCTGACCCCATCCCGTCTTCTAATCCCAGTCCTTGCTGTGTATTCACGATAACCTCTGACCTTCCCCTCTCTGATTCTGAATGTCCTGTGCTCAGCAAAATACTCAATTTTATCTCCATATGCCCTCACCTCAAATAATTTGGGCTCGGCACAACGCTGAACTCTTCTTCCGCTGCCTTCGTCTCCGTGCTCACTTCTTTGGGCAGGAATCCTTCCCCTGTTCAACGGATCCTTTCACCTGCCTCCAGTATTCTCCCTCCACCTGGACCCCTCCCTCTGACCTCTTACCTGCTCTTGATCTTTTCATTGAGAACTGTCGGCATGACATCGGCCGTCTCAATTTCTCTGCTCCTCTCTCCCGCTCTAACCTGTCTCCTTCTGAACTTGCCGCACTCCGTTCTCTCAGGTCCAGCCCTGACTTTGTTATCAAACCTGCTGACAAGGGTGGTGCTGTTGTTGTCTGGCACACTGACCTCTACCTCGCAGAGGCTGAGCACCAACTCTCAGACACTTCCTCCTACCTCCCCCTGGACCATGGCCCCACTATCGAACATCAAGCCATTGTTTCCAGGACCGTAACTAACTTAATCTCCTCTGGAGATCTTCGCTCCACAGCTTCCAAACTCATGGTCTCCCAACCCCAGACAGCCCGTTTCTACCTCCGTCCTAAAATCCACAAACAGGACTGTCCCGGTAGACCCATCGTGTCAGCCTGTTCCTGCCCCACGGAACTCATTTCTTCCTCTCTTGACTCCGTTCTCTCTCCCCTTGTCCAGTCTCTTCCCACCTACATTCACGATTCCTCTGATGCCCTACATCATATCAGCAATTTCCAGTTTCCTGGCTCTATCCGCCCCTTCTTCACCATGGACGCCCAATCCCTCTACACCTCTATCCCCCACCAGGAGTGTCTGAGGGCTCTCCGCTTCTTCCTTGAACAGAGGCCTGAACAGACCCCATCCACCACTACTCTCCTCCGTCTGGCTGAACTTGTTCTTTCATTGAACAATTTCCCCTTTAATTTGTCTCACTTCCTTCAAATAAAAGGTATGGCTATGGGTACCTGTATGAGCCCCAGCTATGCCTGTCTCTTTATGGAGTTTATGGAACATACTTAGTTCCAGTCTACTCAGGCCCTCTCCCACAACTCTTTTTCCGGTACATCGATGACTGTTTTGGTGCCGCTTCATGCTCTTGTCTGGACCTGGAAAAATTGCTTCCAATTTCCACCCTTCCATCATTTTCACATAGTCCATCTCCGACACTCCCCTTCCCTTCCTTTAACCTCTCTGTCTCAATTTTTGGTGATGGACTGTCCACCAATATTCATTAGAAGCCCACCGACTCCCACAGCTACCTCGACTACAGCTCCTCACACCCTGCTTCCTGTAAGGAACAAAGAACAAAGAAAAGTACAGCACAGGAACAGGCCCTTCGGCCCTCCAAACCTGCGCTGACCATATTGCCGGTCAACTAAAACATTTTGCACTTCCGGGGTCCATATCCCTCTATTCCCATCCTATTCATGTATTTGTCAAAGGACTCCATCCCATTCTCTCAGTTCTTTCACCTCTGTCGTATCTGTTCAGATGATGCCACTTTCCAAAACAGACGCTTCTGACGTGTCTTCCTTTTTCCTTAACCAAGGGTGCCTCCCAACTGTGGTTGACAGGGCCCTCAACCATGTCTGACCCATCTCCTGCACCTCTGCCCTCACCCCTTCTTCTTCCTCCCAGAACCATGATAGGTCCCCCCGGTCCTCACTTTTCACCCCACCAGCCTCCACATTCAAAGGATCATCCTCCACCATTTCCACCAATTCCAGCATGATGCCACCACCAAACACATCTTCCCCTACCCCTTACCCCGCCTGTCGAAATTCCGTAGGGACCGTTCCCTCCGGGACACCCTCGTCCACTCCTCCCACCCACCCAACACCTCATCCCCCCAACATCTCATCCCCTTCCCATGGCACCTTCCCATGCAATCACAGAAGGTATAACACCTGCCCCTTTACTTCCTCCCTCCTCACCGTCCAAGGTCCCAAACACTCCTTTTAGGTGAAGCAGCGCTTCACTTGCACATCATTCAATGTGGTCTCCTCTACACTGGAGAAACTAAACACAGACTGGGTGACAACTTTGTGGAACACCTTCGCTCAGTCTGCAAACATGACCCGACCTTCCTGTCGCTTGCCATTTCAATTCACCATCTTGTTCTCATGCCCGTATTTCTGTCCTTGGCCTGCTGCAATGTTCCAGTGAAGCCCAACGCAAACTGGAGGAACAGCACCTCATCTTCCGATTAATCATTTTACAGCCTTCCGGATTTAATATTGATTTTAACAACTTCAGACCATGAACTCTGCCCTCCATTATAATCTTTTAAAAAAAATTTTTGTCAACCTGCTTCTCCCATAGGATCATCTGCAACTTGTTCTTATGTTTCGCTTTCACTGAGTGCTGACCCCTGTTCTGCTATCCCATCTTTATGCTACTATTAACACCTTCTTTAGTCTTTAACACTACCATTAAAACTCTCTTTGTCTTGTGTCCACGGCATCTTTGTCAAATCTCTTCTGAGCTCCCACCTACCCCTGACCTTCTATTTTGCTCCACCTGCACCACTGTACCCCGCCAACACTGACCACCCCCCCCAACAACAGCATAAAACCCATCACATTTCTACTTCTCTTCAGCTCTGAAGAAGGGTCATACGGACTTGAAACGTTAATTTTGTTTCTCTCTCCACAGAAGCTGCCAGACCTGCTGAGATTTTCCAGCATTTTCTGTTTCTATTTCAGATTCCCAGCATCTGCAGTACTTTGCTTTTATCATTTCATTCCTGTTCTCCTTCACCTTTCTTATTTGAATAACGAATGCCACAGTTTTGCTGGGAGGGTAAGAGAGGAGTCATTGAATGATTACTGCACAGAAGGAGGCCTTTCAGCCCCTTGCGCCCGTGTCGGCTCTCTCATGTAGTCCCACTCCCCAGCCCTTTTCCTGTAGCCCTGAAATCTTTTCTCTTCAGGTTCTTATCCAATTCCTTTTTGAGTGCCACGATTGACCCTGCACTCTCAGGTGGTGCATTCCAGATCCTAACCACTCACTGTGTAAAATAGATATACTCTTTTCGCCCTTGGTTCTTTTGCCAATCACCATAGCCTGTTGTCCTCTAGTTCTTGGCCCTTCTGCCAATGGGAACAATTTCTCTCTATTTGCTCTGTCTAGAAGGTGCCGTGTGATTGCCTCGGACTAGTCTCTATGCAGCAGGAAAGGAAAGACACAGTGAGTGGACAGCAATCACTTCCTCAGGGTATGGAAAGGAAAATGGTAATGTGTCTGACATTAAAGAAAGTGAATTGGTTAAATGCCGGGTGGGGGGGTGGGGGCAGCTGGTGGGGGGGGCGGTGGTGGGGGCTGCACATGGGGATAATTTTCAGGTTAACTCCAGAGTGGTTTTGTACCTGGGTCCATCCCTCTCACCTACCTCAAACTAAAACCCTCTATGATCGCTGACACGCAAATAAGGTATTCAGGAGCTAATTGTACGGCAGTGAGGAAACATTAGCAGAGGGAATGACCCCCTAGCGACCTTAGAAAACCACCTGCCTATGGCAATAATTCACCTCTGAATCAGATTTGGTTGCAAACCTATGTAAAGGCCCAAACTTGGCACCAGCTGTGACAGAAAGCAGTGAGGATGTTGCTTTGATGATGCTCAGACATCCAGATTAAAGGTATAGACTCCAGAGTCATTCTTGTCAAACCAGTCTGGGAGAAAAACTGACTTTCTCATATCATGCATCCCGATTTATTTAAAACAAAAACATATTTCTTTGCTTTAAATTTTGAAATTTTTTTTCCTGTTTTCTAACGATGGGATTATACGTGTCAAAGCTGGAAGCTAGGCACTCATTCATTTGGCCATCTGTCACGTATAAAGTTAATGCACTCCTGAAAGCTTTTAACGTTTTTTTTTTCTTATGGTTGAGTAATTTTGCAAGCCCCTGTGCGGTATCTTTAGTCATGTTTCCCCTCCCTATCTCTATACCCTCTTCCAGCTCTATAACCCACTGAGATATCTGCACTTTTCCAATTTTACCTCCTTGTGTATCTCCCCCGTCTCCCTTCACCCCACCTTTAGTGGCCTTGCCTTAAGCTGGCTGGGTCCTAAGCTTGGGAGTTGCCTCCCTAAACCTCCCTGCCTCTCTCTCTCCTCCTTTAGCCTTTGGAATTCTCTACCCTAGGGAGCAGTGGAGGCTGGGTCATTGAATGTATTCGAGGCAGATTTTTGATTGACAAGGGTGTCATCAAGGGACCCGCAAGAAAGTGGCGTTAAGCCACAATCAAATCAACCATGGTCTTATTAAATGGCGGAGCAGGATCCTTTGGCTGAATTGTCTACTCCTGTTCCAATTTCTTATAATCTTATTACCTCCTGATGTGATTCAGTGTCAAAGGTTGTCTGAAAACACTCCTGCGAAGTACCTTGCAACGTTTTACTATGTTAAAGGTGCAATTTTTTTATTCGTTCATAGGATGTGGGCATCGCTGGTTAGGTCAGCAACTATTGCCAATCTCTAATTGCCCTTGAGAAGGTGGTGGTGAGTTGGTTTCTTGAACCGCTGCAGTCCATGTGGTGTAGGTACGCCCACAGTGCTGTTAGGGAGGGAGTTCCAGGATTTTGACCCAGTGACAGTGAAGGAACGGTGATATATTTCCAAATCGGGGTGGTAAGCGGCTTGGAGGGGAACTTGCGGGTGCTGGTGTCCCCATGTATCTGCTGCCCTTGTCTTTCTAGATTGTAGGGGTCGTGGGTTTGGAAGGTGCTGTTGAAGGAGGCTTGGTGAGTTGCTGCAGTGCATCTTGTAGATGGTACACACTGCTGCCACTATGCATCGGTGGTGGAGGGAGTGAATGTTTGTGGATGGGGTGCCAATCAAGTGGGCTGCTTTGACCTGGATGATATCAAGCTTCTTGAGTATTGTTGGAGCTGCTCTCATCCAGGCAAGTGGGGAGTATTCCATCACACTCCTGATTTGTGCCTTGTAGATGGTGGACAGGCTTTCGGGAGTCGGGAGGTGAATTACTCGTCTCAGAATTCTCAACCTCTGATCTGCTCTTGTAACCATTGTATTTATATGGCTGGTCCAGTTCAGTTTCTGATGAATTAACCCACAGGATGTTGATAATGGGTGATTCAGCGATGGTAATGCCATTAAACTAAATAGTGGGGGCAAGTAATCAAATTTGGGAACATGTAGTAAACCAAACAGCAGAGACAAGGCAAGAGAGAAAGGTACTAATATGGCAAATGATAAGCAGACTATGACAGGAAGGGCCAGAGAGGACAAATCTAAGAGTAAATCAGATAAGGCTAGATGTTACAAAAATAATAAAAGGACAAAACTAAAGGCTCTGTATCTAAATGCATGTAACATTTGAAACAAAACAGATGAACCGATAGCACAAATAGAAAAAAAAAGTGTGATCTGATAGCCATCACAGAGGCATGGCCATAGGATGACATAGATTGGGACCTGAATATTGCAGGGTGCGTGTCATTTAGGAAGGAAACTAGGAAAAGGTGGAAGGGTGGCTCTGTTAATTATTATATTAGCGCATTAGAGAGGGATGACCTAACATCAGGAAATCTGGATATAGAAGGAGTTTGGGTTGAGATGAGAAATGATAAAGGCAAGAAGTCACTTGTGGGAGTGGTGTACAGACCCACTAATTGTAACTACATGGTAGGACAGAGTAAAAAGGAAGAGATAGTTGAAGCTTGCCAGAAATGTATGGTGATAATCATGGGGGATTTAATCTACATATAAACTGGAAAAATCAGATGGGCAAAGGTAGCCAACATGAAGAGTTCATAGAATATTTTCAGGATAGTTTCTTAGAACAGCACGTTCTGCAGCCAACCAGACAGCAGGCTATTCTTAGGCCTGGTATTCAGCAACAAGATAAGATGAATTGATAATCTCGTAGTGAAGGCACCCCTAAGTAGCAGCGATCACAATATGATTGAATTTTAATTTAATTTGAGGGAGAGCAGAGTGAGTCCAAGACTGGTATTTTAAACTTAAATAAGGGTAATTATGAGGGCATGAAAGCAGAGCTAGCTAAAGTGAACTGCCAAATGAGATCAAGGGATAGGCCAATGGAGGTTCAGTGGCAGACATTTAAAGGGATATTTCAGAATACACGGAATAGATACATTCCAATGAGAAAGAAATTACAAGAGGAGAACCCACCATCCATTGGTAACTAAAAAAGTTGAAAGCAGTATTAAACTTAAAGGGAAAACATATAGGGCAGAATATTACTCTGGGCGTGCGGGCACGTACCTAACATGCCCAAGCGTAAAATGACGCATGATGACGTCGGGCGTGCATCCCGACATCATCGCACAGTCTCGTGAAATTTGGTCAACAGGCCCGCGCTGGAGTTGGCTGTGCGCCCGCCAATAATTAAAAGGCCTATTAAGACCATTGACAATCGAATTAACTTCAAATTTATGCTACCCGCCCACTTTAACGGTTGGTGAGCAGGCGAAAAGGTCAAGCAGCCTTTACATTTTTTAGGAAACCTCATCCACGAGCGGGATGAGGTTTCCTAAAGCAAATAAACGTTAAATAAAAACTTTATCTTTGAATCATGTCCCAGCTCACGTGACAGAGTCATATGAGGGGACATGGTTTATTAAATTTTTATTCTCTTCATTTTTTTTTACACAACGCTTCAGTCTCCCTGAGGGAGATTAAAGCGCTCTTTCTTACACGTGCGCGAACTGCATGCTAGGCCCGGCTCTCCCTCCTCCCCCCCGCCCGCACAGGTAGTGCTCAGCACTGCCGCTCGCGATCCACGCAGAGCAGGCCTTAATTGGCCCGACCACGTCAAATCACAGTGCGAAGTGGATCACAGAGAGCGGTCAGCTTCCCGACTGCCCCCGCCTGCCCGCGCCGAGCACTCCTGCCAAGGGCAAAATCCTGCCCATTATTGTGCAAAGACAGGTGGCAGATCAGAAGGTTGGACAGAATATTAAGAACAGCAAAGAATGACAAAAAGATTATTAAGGAGAGAAAAGTTAGAGTAAGAGAGAAAGCTAGCTAGAAATATAAAGATGGATAGTAAGAGTTTCTATAAATATTTAAATAAGAATAGAGTTAACAAAGTGAGTCTGGGGAAGTAATAATGGAAAATAAGGAGATGGCAGATGAATTTTACATCGATCTTCACTGTGGAGGATATAAGTAGCATCCCAGAAATAGCTGTAAATCAGGAATTGGAAGAGAGGAACTTAGGAAAATTACATAAGAACATAAGAAATAGGAACAGGAGTAGACCATTCGGCCCATCGAGCCTGCTTTGCCATTCAATAAGGTCATGGCTGATCTTCTTGTGTTTCAATTTCCACATTCCCATCGAACCTGAATAACCTTTGATTCCCTTGCCTAACGAGAGTCTATCTACCTCTGCCTTAAAAATATCCAACGACCCCGCCTCCACCACCTTCTGAGGCAGAGAGTTCCAAAGTCGCACAACCCCCTGAGAGAAAAAGAATTTCCTCATCTCTGTCCTAAAAGGGTGACCCCCTAATTCTAAAACAGCGCCCCCCTAATTCTGAACTCACCCACAAGAGAAAACATCCTTTCGACATCCACCCTGTCGAGGCCGTTCAGGATCTTGTACACTTCAATCAAATCACCCCTCACTCTTCTAAACTCCAGTGGAAACAATCCCAGTCTGTCCAACCTTTCCTCATAAGACAACCCACTCATTCCAGGTAACAATCTAGTAAACCTCCTTTGAACTGCCTCCAATGCATTTACATTCTTCCTTAAATAAGGAGACCAAAACTGCACACAGTATTCGAGGTGTGGCCTCACCAATGCCCTGTATAACTGAAGCATAACATCTTTACTTTTATGTTCAATCCCTCTCATAATAAAGGATAACATTCCATTAGCCTTCTTAATTACTTGCTGTACCTGCATACTAACTTTTTGTGACTCATGTACTAGAACACCTAGATCCCTCTGCGCCTCAGAATTATGCAGCCATTTTCATTTAAGTAGTGCTATGCTATTTTGTTCTTCCTTCCAAAGTGAAAAACTTCACATTTTCCCACATTAAGCTCCATTTTCCAGATCTTTGCCCACTCACTCAACCTATCTATATCCATCTGCAGCCTCCTCATGTCCTCTTCACAACATACTTTCCTACCTATCTTTGTGTCATCTGCAAATTTAGCTGCCATGTCTTCACTCCCCATCAATAAGTCATTGATATAAATTTTAACAAGTTGAGGCCCCAGTACAGACCCCTGTGGGACTCCACTCCTCACATCCTGCCAGTCAGAAAAAGACCCATTTTCCCACTTCTAGGTGGGAATACCCCATCCCCTGGAAGTTCCTCTCCAAGTCACTCACCATCCTGACTTGGAAATATATCACCGTTCCTTCACTGTCGCTGGGTCAAAATCCTGGAACTCCCTCCCCAACAGCACTGTGGGTGTACCTACACCACATGGACTGCAGCGGTTCAAGAAGGCAGCTCACCACCACCTTCTCAAGGGCAATTAGGGATGGGCAATAAATGCTGGCCCAGCCAGCGAAGCACATATCCCATGAATGAATAATTTTTTAAAATTATCAATCACCAGGGAAGTGGTAGTGAGTAAGTTGTTGGAGCTGCAGGATGACAAGTCCCTGGGTCCTGATGGACTTCATCCTAGGGTCTTGAAAAATGTAGCTAGTGAGATAATTGGTGTATTGGTTTTAATTTTCCAAAATTCACTAGATTCAGGGAAGTTTCCATTAGATTGGAAAAATAGCAAATGTAACTCCTTTATTCAAAAAGGGAGGGAGACAGAGAGCAGGAAATTACAGGCCAGACATCTGTCAGAGGGTAAAGGTTAGAAGCTATTATTAAAGATATTATGGCAGGGCACTTAGAAAAATTCAAGGCAATCAGGCAGAGTCATGTTTAACCAATTTATTGGAATTCTTTGAAGGAATCACATGTGCTGTGGATGAAGGGAAACTGGTGGATGTACTGTACTTTGATGTACTTTGGTGTAGGTACACCCACAGTGCTGTTAGGGAGGGAGTTCCAGGATTTTGACCCAGTGACAGTGAAGGAACGGTGATATATTTCCAAGTCAGGATGGTGAGTGACTTGGAGGGGAACTTCCAGGTGGTGGTGTTCCCATCTATCTGCTGCCCTTGTCCTTCTAGATGGTAGTGGTCATGGGTTTGGAGGGTGCTGTCTAAGGAGGCTTGGTGAGTTCCTGCAGTGCATCTTGTAGATGGTACACACTGTTGCTACTGTGCGTCGGTGGTGGAGGGAGTGAATGTTTGTGGATGTGGTGCCAACCAAGTGGGCTGCTTTGTCCTGGATGGTGTCAAGTTTCTTACAGAATCATATTTCCATTGCTGTACTGGTAGGAGTGACCACCTTATAGTCTTTGTGGAGATGTAATCCCGTCTTCAAATTGAGGGTATCCTGCACTCATCCAGGCAAGTATTCCATCACACTCCTGACTTGTGTCTTGTAGATGGTGGACAGACTTTGAGGAGTCAGGAGGTGAGTTATTCGCTGCAGAATTTCTAGCCTCTGATCTGCTCTTGTATCCACAGTATTTATATGGCTAGTCCAGTTCAGTTTCTGGTCAATGGTAACCCCCAGGATATTGATAGTGGGGGATTCAGCAATGGTAATGTCATTGAATGTCAAGGGGTGATGGTTAGATTCTCTCTTGTTGGAGATGGCCATTGCCTGGCACTTGTGTGGCACGAATGTTACTTGCCACTTGTCAGTCAAAGCCTGGATATTGTCCAGGTCTTGCTGCATTTGGACATGGACTGCTTCAGTACCTGAGGAGTCATGAATGGTGCTGAACATTGTGCAACCATCAGCGAACATCCCCACTTCTGACCTTATGATGGAAGGAAGGTCATTGATGAAGCAGCTGAAAATGGTTGGGCCGAGGACACTACCCTGAGGAACTCCTGCAGTGATGTCCTGCAACTGAGATGATTGACCTCCAACAACCACAACCATCTTCCTTTGTGCTAGGTATGACTCCAATTTAGGAGTATAAGAAATAGGAGCAGGAGTATACCATACGTTTCCTCAAGTCTGCTTTGCCCTTCAATACGATCGTTGCAGAACTTCTATATCAACTCTACTTTCTTGCCCTATCCTCATGTTCCTCGATTCCCTTTATGTCCAAAATTCTATTGATCTCAGTCTTGAATATACTCAAAGACTGAGCACCCACAACTCTCTCGGGTAGCAAATTCGAAAGATTCACAAACCTCGAATTGAAGTAATTCCTCCTCGTCTCAGCCCAAAATGGTTGATCCCTTATTCTGACACTGTGACCTCATGTTCTAAACCAGGGGTGGCCAAACTTACTGAACCTAAGAGCCACGTATGATAATCTTCAGAAATTCGAGAGCTGCAAGACATAAACAAACAGGCTGATTACTGCTAGTAGTGGGCTCCTTCCTGGCCATAAGTCCTTGAAAATCCAGTTGATATGTTATCAAGGCTGTACGAAGGAGCTCCGTCAGGTGTTGATTTATAAGGACTGCACGATATTTTGACTTTACACGCTTCATTCTGAAGTACAATGATTCGCAGCAGTATGTTGTGCTGAAAATTGTAATAAGTCACACACTAGCTTTCTTGAATTAAAAACAGAAAATGCTGGAAGAACTCATTAGCTTTCTACAGTTGAGCATATTTTGTTTTTGGCACTTGCTTCCAGAACTCGATTGTAGATTGTGATTTATGCAACATCTTTAGACCCCCATTCTCCTGGAAGTCCAGTAGTTCTATTTCTACAGCAGATGTTTCATTGATCAGGAGTTCGAAAATTGGACAGCCATCATTGACCACATCAACCATGAATGGGTTCACAAGAAAGGCAGAGCAGGATCTCAACTTCTGCAAGTCATTTTTGTCCTTGAAGTATCTGGCTGCTGGATGTTCATGATGAATAATGCAATGAATCGGGAGAAACTTTGGAAATTTGGGATCACTTTTCGAGAGTGCAGTTAGGCCTAGATGTTTCCCCATCATCGCAGCTGCTCCATCCATTGCAACACTGGCAAGTTTATCCAGTGGTACACCAACATTTGCTAATACTCCGTCCTGTGTCTTTTCTGTTAACACCACTACCAAGTCCAAAATTTCTTCTTTCATAATTACATCCGAGGAAACATAAACAATTATTGCCTGTTGTGGGTTGTCTTGTATGCCTGTGGATTCATCAAGAACGAAGCTGAATGCTAGAGAATTCTTCAGCTTGTTTTGTATCTTGCATGCAACATCAGCACTGCTCTGGGAAGAATTTGTGTTATTAGTTGCTGAAGTTTTGTGTTATTTGGATCTAAAACTGCAACAACTTTTCTCCAAAAGTCACTCCAACTCAGACAGCTTCAATCTTGTCTTCAGAGGTTCCTTTCCCTGGACTCCTGAATACATTCAAACATCACATTACAAGCACAATTTCAGTTCTTCATGCCAATACTACTTGCAGAATACTACAGCTCCAAAGGGTACTTTTGCCCCAACAGCCCGCAACATGGAGTCTCCACTATTCCGCTGCCTTCTTAGACCTTTAGGGCTTCTCCCTAGCCCTCCTCAATTACCAGGGCTTCTCATGAATCAACTTCACTTAAAGTCTGCTCCCTGCAACGCTTTCTTTAACTAGAGACTGTTTCTCCTTTCTTAACTCAACTGGGACCTGCTCCTGTACCTTGTGTGTTGTCCCTGCCTCTGAGACACTTCTTGGGATGTCTCCCTGTCCGCCTCTCTCATTTCCTCACTCCAGGACAATTCCTAACTATGGTGCTCCGCACCTGGTCACTTGATCTGGGTATTTGTACCCTTCTTTTTACCTTATGCACAAGCGCTTGGGCCTGTCCAGGGTCTGAAGAATGAAAAGTTGCCAAAGTGTGCATGTATAGCCTGGACCCAGCCTGTGCATGCGCCAGAAGTCCAAAGATTGTCGGGACTTGGAGTTCCCGACCTCTGTTCTTACATACTCAATGACTGAGCTTCCACAGCCCTCTGGGGTAGAGAATTCCAAAGATTCTAAAGAAATTTCTCCTCATCTCAGCCTTAAGTGGCTTCCCCCTTATTTTGAAATTGTGTCCCCTGGTTTTAGACTCCCCAACCAGGGGAAACATCTTACCTGCATCTACTCTGTCTATTCCTTTAAGTATCTTGTAGGTTTCAATGAGATCACCTCTCATTCATCAAAACTCTAGAGAGTTTCCCCAATCTCTCTTCATAGGATGGTCCCACCATCCCGGGAACAAGTCTGGTGAACCTTTGTTGCACTCCCTCTGTGGCAATAATATCCTTCCTAAGATTAGGGAACCAAAACTGCACACAGTACTCCAGGTGCAGTGTAACCAAGCTTCTATACAAATTAAGCAAGACTTCATTACTCCTGTACTCAAATCCTCTTGTGATAAAGGCTAACATTCCATTAGCCTTCCTAATGGTTTGCTGCAACTGCATGTTAGCTATCAGTGACTTATGGACAAGAACACCCAGGTCCCTTTGTACATATACATTTTCTAATCTCTTACTATTTAGGAAATACTCTGCACATCTGCTCCTTCTACCAAAGTGGATAACCTCACATTTTTCCACATTATATTCCATCTGCCATGTTCTTGCCCCTCACTAAGTCTGTCCAAATCCTCCTGTAGCCGCTTTACATCTCCCTCAAAACACACATTTCCACCCAGCTTTGTATCATCCGCAAACTTGGAAATATTACATTTGGTCCCATCCAAATTATTGATATTATTGTGAACAGCTAGGGCCCAAGTACTGATCTTTGCAGTACCCCACTACTCACAGCCTGCCAAAGCGAAAATGACCCGTTTATTCTTACTCTCTGTTTTCTGCCTGTTAGCCAATCCTTAATCCCTGCCAGTATATTGCCTCCTATTCCATGTATTTTTATTTTGCTAATCAACCTCCTGTGGGGGACTTTATCAAAAGCCTTCTGAAAATCCAAGTATACTACGTCCATTGACTCTCCTTTATCAATTTTGTTAGTAACATCCTCAAAAAACTCCATCAAGTTCGTCAATCATGAGTTCCCATTTACAAATCCACGCTATGCCCAATCAGATCATGATGATCTAAGTATCCATTTATTACATCCTTTATAATAGATTCTAGCATTTTCCCTACTGCTGATGTAAGGCTAACAGGTCAGTAGTTCCCTTTTTGCTTTCTCCCTCCCTTCTTAAATAGAGGGGTGACATTTGCTACCTTCCAATCTTCAGGAACCATTCCAGAATCTATGGAATTTTGGAAAATGATCACCAATGCATCCACTATCTCTATAGCAACCTCTTTCAACATTCTGGGATGCAGAATATCAGGTCCCGGGGACTTATCAACTTTCAGTCCCATTAATTTCTCCAATACAACCTTCTTACTTATATTAATTTCCTTCAACTCCTCATTTTCCCTATGTCGAATATCCTTGAATATTTAGTTCCCAGTCCTGGTCACCATGCAGTCATGTTTCCGTAATGGCAATTATCTCAATATCACACCCAGTTACCTCTATTTGTGCCTTTAGATCATTTACCTTATTGCGAATGCTGCGCGCATTCAGGTAGCGTGTCCTTAACTTTGTCTTTTTGACATCATTCCACATTTGAAGCACACTCAATGCTCTGCTTTGTTTCTCCTGCATCTAGTCTCACTACTACTTCCTGTTACCAACTTCACTTCCTTCCAATTTGGGCCACCCCTCAGGTTCCAACCCCCCACCCCACCCCCCGACAGGCTAGTTTAAACCCACCCCAACAGCACTAGCAAATCTCCCTGCAAGTATATCAGTCCCAGTCCTGTTAAAATGTAATCTGTCCAGCTTGTACAGGTTCCACCTGCCCCAGAACTAGTCCCAATGCCTCAGAAATCTGATGCCCTCCTCCCTTCACCAGTTCTCCAGCAATGCATTTAATCGATCTATCCTCCTATTCCAATGCTCACTAGCACGTGGCACTGGGAGTAATCCCGAGATTAATGCTCTTGAGGTCCTGCTTTTTAATTTCCTTCCTAACTCCCTGAAATCTGCTTTCAGAGCCTCATCCCTCTTCCTGCCTATGTTGTTGGTACCAATGTGGAAGGACTTCTGGCTGATCCCCCACCCCCGAAGGATATCTTGCAGCAGCTCCGTGACATCCTTGACCCTGGCACCAGGGAGGCAACTCACCATCCTGGAGTCATGTTTACTGCTGCAGAAATGCCTGTCTGATCCCCTGACCATGGAATCCTCTATCACTATTGCCCTTCCATTCTTCTTCCTCTCCCCCTGTACAGCTGAGATGCCTGTAGTGCCACAGGCTTGGCTCTGGCTGCACTTCCCTGGGGAACCATCGCCCTTATCAGTATCCAAAATGGAAAACCGATTAGCAAGCAGGATAGACTCAGGGGCCTCTGCACTACCTGCCTGGTTCTCTTAGATTGCCTGGCAGTCACCCATTCCCTCTCTGGCTGTGCGCTTCTGACCTGTGGTGTGACCACCTCCCTAAATGAGCTATCCACGTAGTCCTCTGCCTCACGGATGCGCAACAGTGACTCCAGCCGCCTCTCAAGTTTCGAAACCTGGAGCTCAAGCTTATGCAGCTGGTGACGCTTCCTACAGATGTGTTTGTCTGGGACACATGGTGCGTCCACAACTGCACACAGTCCGCAGGATGTACATTCCACTTGGAGGAGCTGACGAGCTGACCTGCCATACTGTAACTCTAAAAACTACTTATTACACTTAGTTAGTAGAATGGATAGAATAAATTACTAGTAACTTAACTTTACTACACTTACGCTAACTTTATCTTACTTTGGTTTACTTTATTACTTTATTTCACTTTGACTTGATTTAACTTTCCTTCTCTATTGCTAATGTACCTTACTGAAATCCAAGTAGCTGCTTCTTTATAAATGATAAGTTTTTCTCGTTTTAAGCTGGTTAAACACACCAGTTTCTCACCAACCAATGAACTTTTAGTTTTCCTGTGATATCACTCCTGGATTTTTTTCAAATTCAGCCCGCTGCCCAAATAGAGGTGACCCTCGCAAGTCTGGCTGTCTCCGCTCCCGGAGTGTCTACCCAGTCAAATCCTGTTCAGTATTTTACACATTTCAATGAGATCAACTCTTATTCTTCTAAACTCCAGAGAACATGGGGTCATTTTACTCAATCTCTCCTCACAGGACAATCCTGCCATCCCAGGAATCAATCTAGTAAATCTTTGTTGCACCCCCCCTAAGGCAAGTATGTCCTTCCCCTTAGGTACAGAGAGCAAAGTTGTGCAGTTTCTGTCATTTGTTCACAGGGTTAACTAGTTGAGTTATGGGTTGTTTTCTTTCAAGTGGTTTTCAAGTCTCCTTGAATGATGCCCACCAAATTAAAGTCATACCTATGAATTTCTCCTGGTCTACCCTTGTCTCTCTCACACACACACACACACACACACATATACAAAGACATGGACACTCACACAGACACACACACACACACACACACAGATACACAGACACACACACAGATACCCAGACACAGACACACACACAGATACACAGACACACACACAAAATTAATTGCCTGATTTTAAGTCAAGGCAATGACGATCTAGTTACAAATCAGGATGGTGAGTGTCTTGGGGACGAACTTGTCGGTGGTGATGTTTTTTCTTATTCATTTATGGGGTGCGGATGTCACTGGCAAAGCCAACATTTATTGCCCATTCCTAATTGCCCTTGAGAAGGTGGTGGTGAGCTGCCTTCTTGAACCGCTGCAGTCCATGTGGTGTAAGGTACACCCACAGTGCTGTTAGGGAGGGAGTTCCAGGATTTTGACCCATGTATCTGCAACCCTTGCCCTTCTAACTGTAACAGTTTCAGGTTTGGAAGGTGCTGTCGAAGAATCCTTGGCAAGCTGCTGTGGCATATCTTACAGATGGCACACAATGCTACCATTGTGCGCTGGTGGGGGAGGGAGTGTAGTTTTAAAGCGGTGAATGGGGTGCCAATCAAGTGGGCTGCTTCCTGAGTGTTGTTGGAGAGGGAAAAGATATTTTGACCTTGGATAGAGTACGAGGAAGGACAGCTAAGGTGACTGGTCATCTGACCTGTGAGCAGATAGATATCTACGTTAAAGAAAGATTGGCTTAAAGGAATACTTAAGATCTTCAAGGCACCAAAAACTGGAATTCTAATAACAATGTTGTGATAATGTTCAATGAATGATATGATAACATTGTGGTTGTTAGATTAGCAATCAAGAAGCTTCAAAAATAATCCAGAGAATGTGAGTTCAAATCCCACCTTGGCAGTTTAAAAATTTGAATTGAGTTTTAAAAAATCTGGAAGTAATAAACTGGCATCAGTAAAAGTGACCATGAATCTGTCAGATTTTCATAAGAACATAACTGGTTCACAATGTCCTTTAGGAATCGAAGCCAAGGCTGCATTTAGTGTCCCAGTGAGGTAGGCGTCAGACCTCTTGTGCTCTCCTTTAAGGGTTTTCCCCTCCAAATTTTCAGAGGAACATAGAACGATCTTCATGCACGGACATCATGTGATCTCATCAAATTCCAGATCTCCAGCCAGGGCCTTTGAAATGTTGAGGTAGAGTTCCCTCTGATGGTGACGTGTTGCTACCTTTAACGTCTCCGGTACATTTTGATGGGTTGGTCCTACCACAATCGCACTACCCCGCGCACCCCCCCATCCCCCCATCCACCCCTACCATCCCCCGCTCACTAACAGTGCGTACATTGCACCATTCCCCAAATTATCAGAGTTTACCACAACTCATTAAACCAGATCTACTCTGTTGGTGTTAATCACTTTCACCGCTAACTACTGCACAGTTGGATTAATGAATGTTTGATCGACATTAGCTGCCTCATCAGCTGCTTGAGAAGCATTAAAGGGTCATTCCTGCAGGTGCTCATTGTTTCCGGTGAGATGACGAATCTCAGAAATTTGCCTGCTTGAAAGTTAGGTATTTTGCCATTTTCGTCATCTTTGAGAGTGTCCCGAACACAGAGGCATAACGTTAAAATGAGAGTTAAGTGGTGTCAGGAGCCATTTCTTCACACAAAGGCTAGTAGAAATCTGGAATTTTCTCCCCCCTACCCTCCACACCACAGCGAAAAAAAAAGCCACTGGGGAATCAATTAAAAACTTCAAAACTGAGATTGCTAGATTTTTGTTGGGTAGGGGTATTCAGGGTTACAGAGTCAAGGCGAGTAGATGGTGTTCAGATACAAATCAGCCATGGTCCAATTGAATTGCGGATTGGGTTCGAGGAGTTGAATAGCCTCCTCCTGTTCCTAATGTTTCAATAGAAGGTGAATGCTGTGCACCTAAGATGATATTGTCAGGTTCAGTAAAAGGCTTTGTGCTTTAGTTTTCATGCTCCACATGATGAATGAGAACAAAGCCAGAGGTTAGATTCTTACCCAAGGACACGCTGTAAAATGTTTCTTAACTGTCTGGATATAAAACATGTTGTCAAGGCCCTTGCAGAGTTAAGCAGTTCAAGATAATATAAACTCTGTACTTCACATCTATAGAAGGTGAGTTCAAATTCCATGAGGTATTTCACATATGGTTTTTAATCTAGTTCCCCACAGTCAGTAATGGCAGAAACCTTGACACTAATGTATTGATCCACATGTCAAGAATCATAAACATCATCTGAAAAATGAATAACTTTGAACATTTCCATAATAGATTTTTAAATAATTCTCCAAAATTATGACCCAATTTCAAAGTCTTTCAATATCCAACATAAAACCACATCAGGTTTGTTGGGATTGGGAGTTTGACAGAGATATTTCAATAATGAGTTTAATTCAATCTAAGTTGAACTCACAGGAAAAATGTTAATACTTTCCCACAGCCCTACCCACCATCTGCAAACTCTGCAATCCTCTGACTCTGGTCTCTTGCGACCCCCCACTCCCTTTGTTGGTGGAGGTACCTTCAGACACATAAGGCCTAAGCTCTGAAATTCCCTCCCTGAACCTCTCCACTTCATCAGGGCATCTCCAACAATGGCTTCTCCTCCGCCATTACCCCTGGAGTACCCCAAAGATCTATCTTTGGTCACCTCCTCTGTCTCATCTCCTACTGTCCCCTGATGACATCATCCACAGACATGGGATCAGCCTCTATATGTATGCTGAGCAACACCAGGCCTTACATTTTCACCACCTCACTTGACCCTTGCACTGCCCTTGGTGTTGGCTAGCCTCGAATGAGCTGCAATTTCCTCCACTTAAACACTGGGAAGATCAAAGCCTTCACCTTTGACCTTGTAACAAATTTCATACCTTTCCCAAAGATTCCTTCGTTCTCTCTATCCACCACCTCAGACTTTCCACAAACTTTGTTTCCCAAAGGCTGAGCTCATACAGCATTGTTATGACAGCCAGAAACACCTCAACACATCTGCTTGGTCAAAATTGAATGTTGTTAAAAACCATATTTTCTTTTATAATATGGAAGGACACTGCATTATCTGATCACTTGTTAGCTGACCTGGATTTTTTTTTAAAGGGTCATAAGTTCATCTTTGGACTGGGAGCAAGCATGTCTTTTACAAAAAATCACCTGATCGGCATGGTACTTGAGGGGGAAAAGCTGTTTGCTTCTTTGGACTGCAATTATTTTAATGGATGGGGGGAAAAAACTGCTTTAGAGGAAAAGGCTAGTGATTTACTAGAAATCACAAGGCAGGGATGAGATTTGAGTTTTGGGCTTGGTTTTTTGAATTCAGTTGGGACTGATCTGAGAAAGTGAAAAGCTGCCCAGCTCGCCTTCTTGCCTTGCCTGAAATAAAGTGGTTGGCAGTATCCAGCTAAGAATCCTCAGCTCAATGGAACTTGTCTGTCTTTGGAAACCCAAGAGACTGAGACAAGAAGGATTGATCCGGCTACATTCCCGTCCATGCCGAAGCTCCGTTGGTGAGAACCTCCAGACATCTACTGGGACCAGAGACTTATCTTCACACAAGAGAGCTCCAGATCAACAGTGTTGAAACCCTGTGAACTTTATCCTTTATTTTATAAAGCTTATCCCCCAAAGCCCATCTCTGCAGAGACCCTATCTGTTTGTCTATGTTTGTTTGTGTGTGTGTGTGTGTGTGTGTGTGTGCTGGGCTATTTTTAAAAGGGATATATATATTTCCAGAGTACAATTGTGTGTTAATCGGTTCTTGCAAACTCTTCTAAATACTAAGTTTTGCTTTATAATAAATCAATCATTCTGAGTTCATTGAAAGAAGCCTGGTAAAAGTCTCTTTTATTCTAGATCTAACAGTAGCAAAGGTTAAATAATTGGCCATTTTGATGAGTGAATTAATAGTACAACCTGTGGAGCAGTGGGGCTAGATAATCTTTGCATTGGTCCCATCCTGGTCATGATAATTCTCCCAAACCCCTGGAGTCCATCACCTTCCCACTCACCCCAATTAACTATGGCTGGAAGTGTCAAGAACGGCATACATGCCTGGAGGCCAAATGAAGGCCCTAAGGGTGACAAGCCCACCATCACTGGTATTCTGCCAGTGGCCAATGGAGAGACCCTTCTGGAGGCAAGCGCTGTCCCACAGGAAGACCTCACCCCTGCCCTTTACATCAACCCCCCCTCTTCCCTCTGACTGGAGCCTGCCTGACTGCTCTTAGTGAGCCCTCCCCACTTACCTGTGCTCCCAGGACTCCAGTGATGATTCTTCCTCTGGAGCACAGTGCAGCAAAGACCACCGCTCTCAGCAGCACTGCTGGTGCTGAGGAGCTGCCAGCTTCTGATTGGCTGGCTGTACTCCGAGGAGAGGTATCTGCCCTGCAGTGGCGGGAACCCCAATGGCAGGCAGCAGACTGTCTGATTGAGATGCAGTCCTCTTTGGGCTCCTGGAAATGGCCAGGGTGGGGTTACCACTAGCTCTCCAGTGGGTGGACTGTCGTGACCTTTAAAGCCCACCCATAAATGCATTTAAGCAGAAGCTCGAGAAATGCACATGTCAGAAAGGGACAAAAGGAAATTCTGATAGGGGTAGATGACGAGAAATGGGAGCAGCCTTGTGTCGAACTGTGTCATGCCCAGTGAAGACAGGTCCTATTCATACCTTTGAACATGAACTGCATTCAGTATATAATTTTCTGGAACTGTCTTTTATTTAAAAAGCAGACACTAATGTTACAATCCCATCTGATGTTAATACTGGTCAAGTCAGATCCCAGAATGAAACCTGGCTTGGCAGATCCTAACTCGTGTTTCAGAAACCCTGGAGGAAAGTTACTGAACAAATTCACAGGAGTCTGCCGATGAACTTTTAATACAAAAAATAAAATATTGATTAAGCAAAAAAGATGAACTATATTAAACCAGGCACAAAGTTGGAAAAATCTCAATGCAAACTCAAGAAGATGATTCAAATATTCATGATTCCTTCACCCAATATCTTTACAATCAAATACAAATTCAGAAAAATAAAACAATTTACATTATCTATCATATACTCTACTATTCAGGGCAAGCATGAGGCATATGTGAATTAACAGGTGAACCATGGTCACACACACCACACTCCAAAGTAAATGACAGATGCGACCAAAGCAGATTCCATGGATTTCTCAACAACCCACCCTGTTGTTTGGCACATTGTCTTTGTCACGAGGGTTTCCAATCTCCACATTTGAAGAACTCACCTTGGAATTCTCTCCAAATGTCACTCCCACTTAAAAGGTTTCAACAAGGAACCACCTCCAGGGTTTCAATCTCGCCTACTGAAATTCCTTTCCCTGGATCTCTGAGTAACTCAAACTTCACTTTCCAAGCACAATTTCAGATCCTTGGCCATGCCAGGAAGAATACCACTGCTCCAAAAAGCCTGTAGTAAGGAAGCACCAACATTTGGCCGCCTCCTCAGATCTTCGGGGCTTCTCTCACTTTGCTTCAAGTCTGTTCCTTGCAGCTCTCTCTTTAACTTGGGGCTTATTACTCTGCTCCTTTCTTTTAACTTGACTTCTGGGACCTCTTTCTGATCCATGTCTTTGTCCCTACCTGGGACTTTCTTCTGGGACCTTGCCCTGTCTCCCTCCCCTGGCTTGTTCCATGGGACACACTCAGCACAATAATGCTCCATTATCCGATCACTTGACCTGCTTTTTGCGCCGCTCTGCTTCCTTTCCTCTGGGCAGGCATGCAGGGCCAGTCCCCAGCCTAAAGAACATAAAAGATACGCATGTGCGGCCACTTCCCGGCTGGCACATGTGCGGAAGGCCCAAATCTCACCAGGAACTGAAGTTCCTGACCTCCAAAGCTACGTATTTGAGTTTCATCACACTAACAAAATTTAAGATGGTGGTCAGTCGGTCAGGTGGCTTTTGCAATTTCCGCCTCAAACATCCAGAAAGTTCTCGATTGAATCATCGTGGGTGGGAGCTTCCTCCTTGAATGGACCTACCAAGATGGAACCCATCTGTGGAATTTACATCTGCTATTGTTTGTAGTTTAACCAAGACTCAAAGCCAACAGACTTCTAGACTTCATGGGCAGAATTTCTCCCTCATCGGGCGGGTGTGGGCCTGACCCGATCGAGAGTAAAATAGTGCGCAATGATGTCAGGCGAGCGTGCCAACGTCATTGTGCACTCTCGCGATATTTCGAACGGCAGGCGCTTGCGAGAGGCGGCAGCCCGCCTGCCGACAATTAAGAGCTGTTAAGACCCTTACTTAATGAATTAAACTGGACTTATCGCTGCCCGTCCAACCTTTCGGTTGGCGGACGGGCAAAAAGGCCAAGCGGCCTTTGGATTTTTGAGGAAACCTCATCCACTGGCGGGTTGAGGTTTCCGATGTTAACTAAAAATAAAATAAAAATGTTTAAATCTCATTTATGACATGTCCCTGCTCATGTGGCAGAGTCACATGAGGGGACATGTTCACCTTAGTTTTTAAATCTTTATTTGTAATGTTATAAATCTTCAGCTCCCTGAGGCAGCTCTGTGCCTTCAGGGAAATTTCAGTGTGCGCACCCAAATGCATGCGCAAACTTCATCGCTCACCCTCTTCCCCCCATCCCCCACCCCCAGCCAAGTAATGCTAATTGACCAGCCCAGCGTGAAATTGAGGTTGAGGCCCGATCAGTTTCTCGGCGATCAGTTTCTCGGCCACTCCTGGGCCCACCCTCTGTGCCTGCCCAATGAGGTAAAAATCCTGCCCCATGTCTCCAAGTTTGAAATTTAACATAATAGATCTGCAGGTACCAGTTAACCACAAGTATATGTGAATAGCCATCATCTATTTCCCATTGTGTGGCAATGGCTTCAGACTTCCAAACCATTCTGGGTGGACAATAACGGTTGATCATGTGACGGAAACTGTCTTCAGGTAATGAGTTTTACTATCCCAAATCCAGGCAGAAACGTGTTAGTCCACAGAGAACACATCAAGACATAACAGCTTCAGAAAAAAGTAGTGACATCTTTGCCTTTAAAACAAAGAGACTGTTATATCTTTAAAGTCTCCTAGCAGTTCATTTTCAAAAGTCCACCAGAACAGAAACTTGACAACTGCTAAAATAACCCATAAGTATCCAGCTTTGTGCTCAGCTGAACATCCATCTCTCCAACGGAATCCTACAATAATCCCTGATATACGCATCCAGCTATTGAAACCACTTACTTCTGCAGGGTGACTAGAGTCTTTTTCCCCCAAGTGTGTTCACACAGTCACCTTTCTAGATCTCACACGGCCACACCTCACACAGCCTTCCATCCTTTAAATATATTTCTCCCTTTTTGATCTGTAAATCCCATTGTTTCAGCTTATCTTTAGAGCTCACTTTTCCCAGAGTATAAAAATCTTTCATGTTATCATTATGGCCAGTACTTTTGGGAAAAATCAACATAATAACCTCACCTTATTTATCTTGCCAGTTGTAAAAATCTTATCATGTCCCTTTGAAAATCAATACCTTTCCCACTTACCTAAAAATGCAAATTTCACTCACATCATATCTGTTCACCTCACCTGAGCTTTACTCATCCCCATTTCAAATGCCTGTTTTACACCTCACATCTTTGATAATTTAAACCTCATAATCTAATTGTTTCTAGCTCAATTAAATTAGCCACACACACAGAACCATATATACACACACACACACACACACACACAAGCCTGCTTTAAAATATCCCACAATAATATTAGGAAAAATATGATAACTCCTTGACACCAGGTATAAAAATGAAAAAATGGCGTGGATGTGGGTGGTTGCCATTTTTAAATGTCATTTGCTTCCTAAACAAAGAGTAGGCATGTCTTAAACTCTCGTCCATCTTCACAACACAGCCCATATCGCCAGCTTGATCCCTTAGGCCCAGTTATCAAGTATCGGTAAGAAAAACATTTGTGGAGAGAGAAATTGAGACAGATTACTGCTGCGAGTATAGCATGTTGTGGCTGAGATGGGGCTCAACCTGTGCACTGAGTATAATCAAAATCATGACTTTTGAAGCTGGAAAAATGGGGTTGTCTTATACGCCAGGTCAACTTATACGTTGGGTCAACTTATATGCCACGATTAGGGTAGCTCCAAAAGATTAAATCCACATCACGCATTCTGCATCTGGGAATATATTTCGGGCGCAGATGATAGCTGAGTTCTGTAAAGGACGTGTGGTCAATCCCGCCACATTATCACCCAATGAAGAGGAGAATCTTCCTCAAGTTCGATATCTTTCATACCATGTCAAAGTGAAACGGTGCTGCATCTAAACATTTCAGCAATGTTCACACCTTCATTCGTTTCGGCACAGGATAAGATCTTGGCTGCACAGGTCGCGTGAACGATTTCTGATTGAACCTGGCCAGTTGAGCAACTCCTCGATTTTAAAAGTCTCATCCTTGTTTTCAAATCTCGCCCCCCACCACCCCCTACCCACCCCACCACCCCCCCACACCCTCCCACCCTCCCCCCCACTCCCACCCTCCCCCCACCAACCCCCCCCACCCTCCCCACCCTCCCCACCCTTCCCCCCCCACCCCCCACACCCCCAGCCCCACCTACGGCCTCATCCCTCCCTATCTCTGTAACCTCCTACAGTCCCACAACCCTCTGAGATATCTGATCTCCTCCAATTCTGGCCTCTTGAACATACCTGATTTTAATCACTCCACCATTGGAGACAGCGCATTCAGCTGCCTTGGCCCTAAGCTCAAGAATTCCCTCCCTAAACCTCTTCGCCTCTCTTTCCTCCATTAAGATACTGCTTAAAACCTATTCTAATACCTCCTTATGCAGCCTGGTGTTGAATTTTGTTTGCTATCCTCCCATGAAGCACCTGGGGGCATTTTACTATGTAACGGCGCCAAATCAATGCAAGCTGTTGTTGTTGTTTGATTGTTCAACTGAACTAGCCAATCTTGACACAGCGCTGGGGAACCAGAGGTCAGAGCTTTGACCTCCTGTCCAGTTAAATAAGGCTATATCCCTACATAAACCTCAGGTGAAAAGGTAGAGTGGGAAAGCAGTCTTTTTGAAAAGTTTGTGCTGATTCATTTCAGAGGTTTACTAGTCACTTGGGCCAGCTAGCAGGGAGAGTTTGACCTGCTTTCTTATTTGTTATGTTATGACCGGAATTCAATGTGACCTTTATTCTCTAAGTTCGTATCATAACACATGTCAGTGATACATGGAGCACAAGTGACTACCAAGTTAGTGCCTGCGAAGGAACAAAACCAGCTGACTGAAAAACAGTTCATTTGCTTCCTCAGCTACAAGGTCCAAGCATTCTGCCCTTTTGAGTCTTGCATGCAAAGATCATTTTGGCTGGGTTGTTTCCGGCACTTTGACTCTGGGTGGATCGCACCTTTCAATTTGACGAGGCCTCGGTTTAACACCTCATCCGAGGGATGGCAGATCCAGCATTGCAGCCCTCCGTCGGCACTGGCAGTCAGAACGTCAGCCTGGGTTTTGTGCTCAGGTCTCTGGAGTGGGGCTGAACCCATGACCTTCTGACCCAGAGTGCTTCCACCAAGTCAAGCCTTTTGAGTAAGTGCACTTGCTGTGAGCGTGAATAAGTTAAAGGTCTCCCTGTTTTTGAGGGTTAAGGGCAAAGCTTTTTTATTACAGGTCTTGTTTCCCAGTTGTTTCCAACGCTTCCAAGTTAATAGAGTATAGAGAAGATAGAGAATTCTAATTGTCGAGAGATAAAGTAATTGACTGGTCTCGAGGGTTCCATTTCCAACACTCTTCCTGATAGTACAGACAGATGCTGATCCATACGGCAGGATTAATGAACTATGCCACATCTTCTCATTTACCTTGTTGCTCCTGTCAGCATCTTTCCTGAATACTGATTGCATTGTAAGGCAGGGGATGGAGATGAGGGGTGGCGGGGGGGTGGTGGGGGGAGATAGAAGAGAGAGGCGGGGAGGGGGAGAAATCGACAGCCAACGTCAAATAGGAACTTGATGCGATTTAGCAATGCCTGCACTTTCAGAAGAAGGGATTGCACTCAATGGATACAGGGAGTTGATTAAGGATCAGGGCTGACTCTGTGGGCAGTTCAATTAGAGACATCTGTACAGGGAACCACTTTGTAATCTGAATCAGCTGATGAATCTGCAATAAAATCAGAGCTGAGCAGAAACAATTTGCATCCAAGAGAAGTGATGCACGGTGGAACCCAAAATAGGAAATCAATTCCCCAGAGCTGAGGTTGAGCCAAGACATTTTTAACTGCATTTTCAATGTATTAAGGTGAAGTAATTAATATGCTGTAAAATTCATTAAATGGGAAATATATTGCACTACCAGCTCAAAGTGTTTATAAAGGAATATCTTCACACACACACACGTGTATAAATATATATAAAATTATGCATTTATTCTTGGTAAGTGGACATCGCTGGCTAGGCCAGCATTTTCTGCCCATCCCTAATTGCCCTTGAGAAGGTGACAGTGAGCTGCCTTCTTGAACCGCTGCAGTCCCTGTGGTGTAGGTACTCCCACAGTGCTGTTGGGGGTGGGGGGGTGCGGGGCAGTGGTGGGTGCGGGAGTTCCAGGATTTTGATCCAGCGACAGTGAAGGAACAGCGATATAGTTCCAAGTCAACGGATGGTTTGAGACTTCTAGGTGGTAGAGGTCACGGGTTTGGAAGGTGCTGTCGAAGGAGCCTTGGTGAGTTGCTGCAGTGCATCCTGTAGATGGTTCACACTGCTGCTACTGTGCATCGGTGGGTGGTGGGGGGAGTAAATGTTTCATGTAATGAATTGGGTGCTGATCAGAGGGCTGCTCTGTCCTGGTTGGTATCGAGCTTTTTCAGTGTTTTTGGTGCTATAATTATCAAAGCAAGTGGAAAGTATTTAATCAAATTCCTACCAGCTTTACTGGAAATTGACTTCCAGTCCACTTACAGCAGGGATACGGGAAGCATATGATCTGCTTCTCAGTTGGAGCAGAATCTCACACTGAGTTTTTTTAATCAATCCCAGGAGTTTTTCAGCTTCTGTCTTGATGATGTTGACTTACACTGAGGTGCAGTTTCACAGATGCCTGTTATCTTCTGGGTCACTGTCCAAGTGGTCATTCTAGGAGATTGAGTGCCATCATATTATTGATTATATAACCTGATATTCATAGAAGGAGTTTACCATAGGCAGAGTAGGAACAGGAGCCCTAGTTGACCCCTCACTTCCTCAGCTTACCCTTGACTATTAGTTCCCTGCTTGGAATAGCTATTAGTTATCAGGTTCAGTTATAGTTATTGGGAAAGATTGAACAAGTTGGGTCTTATATAACAACATAAGAAATAGGAGCAGGAGTGGGTCATGCAGCCCCTCAGGCCTGCTCCATCAGTCCATATGATCATGGCTGAGAACTTGACTTTCACTTTCCTGCCCTATCCCCATATCCATTGATTCCTCTCGTGTCCAAAAATCTCTCAATTTCAGTCTTGAACATACTCATCGACTGAGCATCCACAGCTCTCTGAGAGAGAGACTCCAAAGATTCACCATCCTCTGAGTGAAGAAAATCCTCATCTCATTCTGAAATAGCTGATCCCTTACCCCGAGGCTGATCCCCCCTGTTCGAGGTTCCTCAGCCAGGACAACAAACGTTTTCACTCAGAAAGGAAAAGTTGGACGGATGTGAAGAGAATATCTCTACTAGTGAGAGAATCCAAAACGAGGGGCCATCAATCCAAGATAGTTGCTTATAAGTCCAATAGGGAAATAAGTAATTATTCCTTTGCTGAGAGAGTGGTTAGTATGTAGAACCCACTATCACAGGAGGTGGTTGGGTGAATAGATTAGATACTTTTAAAAGAAAACTAGACAAATACATGAGAGAAAAATTTTGTTTTATGTGCTTTGATGGGTTGTGGGCACTGCTGGCAAGGCCAGCATTTGTTGCCCATCCTTAATTACCCTTGAACGTGGTTTGCTCGGCCATTTTCAGAGGGCAGTTAAGAGTCAACCACATTGCTGTGGGTCTGGAGTCACATGTAGGCCAGGCCAGGTAAGGACAGTAGGGCGAGGATTTCCCAGTCGGCGAGCGGGGGGGCGGGGCCCGCTTGCCGATGCGTAAAATGACGCAGGATGATGCTGGGCAGAACTCCCGACGTCACCCCGCCCCATTTCAATTTTCAGGTAGGCGGGAGCTCAGCCGAATCAGCTGTGCGCCCGTCAACCTATCAATGGTCAATTGAGGCCATTGACAAAATCGTTAAACTAATTAATGGACCTGCCCGTCCAACCTTAAGGTTGGCGGACAGGCCAGGAGCCCTGGCAGGCATTGGAAAAAGCATCAAACCTCATCCACGGGCGGGATGAGGTTTCATGTAGGTTTTAAAAAATTTAATAAAAGTGTTTTTAATAGTTATGGACATGTCCCAACTAGGGGACATTTCAGGAAATTTTTTTTTTCTATTTTTCAGATTTTTTACAGTAGAGACGATCTCCCTGAGGCAGCACTTAGCCTCAGGGAGGTGAGTGCGCTCCTTCGTGCGTATGCGTGAAAGAGCACACTCTCAGTTCAGGGAATCCCCTCCCCCCTGCCCGCACAGGGAGCGCATAGCCTTAATTGACCCGCCCACCTAAAATGGCGGCGCGCCACCAATCGGGGGTGCCGATTGGAGGCGCACCTCCGCATTCCTGACGGGGGGAAAATTCTGCCCTAGATTTCCTTCCCTAAAGGGCAGCAGTGAACCAGATGGGTTTTTACAACAATTGACAATAGTTTCATGGTCACCATTACTGAGACTAGCTTTCAATCCCAGGTTTCAGTTGCCATGATGGGATTTAAACCCATGTCCCCAGGACAATAGCCTGGGCCTCTGGGTCATTAGTGCAGTAACATTACCTCTATGCTACCATCTCTCCCTAAAGAAAAATATGTGGAAAGGCTGAGATGAGGCAGGTGGAATGAGAGGAGATTTGTGTGGAGTATAAACGCCATCACTGACTCCTGGGCTGAATGGCCTGTTTCTGAGCTGAATATTCTTTGTAATTCCACGCAATATCTCAGCACCAACTGGGACAACACCACATGATCTGTAAAGTTCAGTACCACAGCCAACAAAAGCATTTATATCACAGTTCTTACTCTCGAGTGGATGCTTATTATTCTGAATCTCAGCGCTGGTCGTGTTGATTTGTGACATGGCATTGCCAGAAGACCATTCTGTCAGAAAGTCATGGAGTCCACAGGCAGCAGGAAAGGCTGAAAAGGCAGCTAAGGAATTGCAGGTGCTCCAAGGTACACTTTCCAAATGAGGAAAACTGTGGCTGATGAAACTCAACCCGGATTGGTAGGGAAAATGACAAAAAAAAAAACAACTTGCATTTGTATAGCACCTGCAACTTAGTAAAATGTCCCTAGTTGCTTCACAGGAGCTTTGTCTAAAAACGATTTGGCACCGACCCACATAAGGAGATATTAGGGCAGATTACCAAAAGTTTGGTCAAAGAGGTATGTTTTAAGGAGCATCTTGATGGATGAAAGAGAGGAAGATTGTGGCGGAGGTTTAGGGAGAGAATTCCAGAGCATAAGGCCCAGGCAGCCGAAGGCATGGCCACTAATGGTGGTGGAGTGAATAAAATCAAGGATGCTCAAGAGACGAGAAGTGAGGAAGATTGTGGGGGGGCGTGGAGAGTTTACAGAGAGGGGGAGAGGTGTGGCAATGGAGGGACTTGGAAACAAGGATGAGAATTTTAAAATTGAATTCATGAGCCAGGCGCCAGTGTAGGTCAGCACGCAGAGGTATGATGGGTACTTGTGTAGAATTTGGTCTTTATCGTTTGGGCCTCGAACATTGCCTGGATGGGGCGCAGGAAGGAAAATTTGTGAGGGAGGAATGCTTGCCCAGAACAGAACCCATGAGCACTGCCACCCACCCCCGCTTAGAGACCAGGCAAATTCAATCCCAAGCCTTTGCCAAGCTGAACTGAGCAACGATAAGTGCATTACAGTTGGCCTCAGCATCTCTGGGCAAGGTCTCAGCACAGGTCTCGGTCTTGTCCACAATTCTGCCCAGTCTCAGGTCACGTGTCTCTTTACTCCACACTGTGGGTGGTACTGTTTCCCGGACCAACATTAACCCTTGCTGTGCCAGATACCCTTATATTACAGATGTGAGGGATTTCATGGCATAATTTCGAAGGAGAGCAGGGGTGTTCTCTGTCTCCTTTATCAACATCAAAAAACACAGATTATCTGATCCTTATCCTATTGCTGTTTGTGGGAGCTTGCTGTGTGCAAATTGGCTGCTGTGCTTCCTACATTACAACCGAAACTACACTTCAAAAATTATTTCATTGGCTGTAAAGCCCTTTGAGACATCCTGAGATAATGAAAGCCGCTATATAAATTCATATCATTGTTTTTCTTTCTTTTATTATTCACTTTCACCTCTGCTCAACTTCCTGGAATATTTCGTCCCACTGTTTTGTTTGGATCATTCTGTGTTTATCATTGTTTTTTTGGATATTTAGTTGACTATGTTTGACAACAATGTGACATTTTTTATCTTTTGTGTAAAAATTCCAGTCCTAAGACTTCCCAAAATGACAATAGTTTCAGTAAATGAAACAAAAGTAAGATAACTCTTCTGATCTGTTAATTAGAGTTAATAATCTTCCCAGAGTGCCAAAGCATCTAAAATGGTTGAATTATGGTGGGATTGTCTAATGAGGTGAGATTGAGCAAACTGAGCCTGTATTCTCTAGGGTTTTGAAGAATGAGAGGTGATCTCACTGAGACTTACAAAATTCTTAGAGGGCGTGACAGAGTAGATGTGGATAGGATGTTTCCCCTGTCTGGTGAGTCTGGAACCAGGGGATACAGTCTCAGAATAAGGGGCTATCCATTTAAGACTGAGATGAGGAGGAATTTCTTCACTAGGGAGGGTGATGAATCTTTGGAATTCTCTACTCCAGAGGGCTGTGGTAGCTCAGTCATTGAGCATGTTCAAGACAGAAATCGATAGATTTCTGGAGACTAGTGACATCAAGGGATATGGGGATAGTGGGGAAAAATGGCATTGAGGTAGATGGTCAGCCATGATCTGCCTGAATAGCGGAGCAGGCTTGATGGACTGAATGGCCTACTCCTGCTCCTATTTCTACGTTCCTATGTCCTAGTTGTGGAAAGTTACATTGTTGATTGATTTATAAATCAGATTCATTTACCAACGTGCTAGATCTAGTGAATGAGCTAATGGATGGGTATGTAATTAAATCAATGGCACCTCATCACCACTGCTGTTGTAGGGAAACTGCTGATTACACTGTTACATTCACTTGGGCTTCATTCCTTTTGCCCTCCACTTTGGTTCCAACCTCTTGGAGGTGCTAACCGATGCTGAATCTGCAGACCCATCCAGTTTCTCCAGCTGTCTCTGGTAGCTCACCTGAGGAGCTTTTATCTGAGTTTCAGCCTGGCTAGGGTGTCCGGGGAGGGTACGTGGTGGACTGTATTATTGTCAAGTCCGTTCTGATTCTTTCACAACCCACACAGCCCAGACTTTCCTGGCTGTAGCGTTCCCAACTCTGGTTGGATATATTCCTGGAAGTTTCACCACATGACCTCCTGCTTCTAACTGCCCCGTCCCCACACTCCTTCCATTGATCAATCCTCACTATGCCCTGCCTTCCTGTGGATAAGTGGAAAACGAATAAACTCTCAATTGGAAAATTCTAGACTCTCGGTTTTTCCCCAAAGGCAACACAATTTTTAAAAATTGGAAAAAATTAATTTATTTCTTCTCCTGGGTGTTGCTGTAATGTCCTGGAGATTAATCAACAAATCCAAAAGATTCCAGGGCAATACTGGAGGGTTGGAAGCCTCATGAACACACACACATGCACACACCAAATACATGCACACACATCACACATGTATATGTGTACATGTACACACATGTATGCACACTGCGCACATCCACACATATATACATAGGTCTGCACACATAAACCTGCACTCACTCTAGTACACACACACACACACACTACTTACCCATGCACTGATTCACACACACATGCATGCAAACATGTGTATATGCACACCACACATGTGTATACACCCTTGCACAATCAAGCACACTCCAGCAGCAGATTGTGCACAATGATTTTCTCTGTATCCACAGAGACTGCCAATCCCCAACCCAACCGGGCCCAGAGTATATCAAGATGTTACAGTGATAGTTTGTGGTATTTGTGTGTGACAGCAATGGGTTTGGTGTAACTGAGAGCGTTAAAGCGATGGGTTTGTGGTATATCAGAGAGTGTTACAGTGATAGGTTTGGGGTAGATCAGTGTGTTATAGTGATGGGTTTGGGGTATATCAGAGTGTTACTGTGATGGGATTGTGGTATACCAGAGTGTTACAGTGATGGTTTTGGTGTTTATCAGAGTATTACAGCGATGGGTTAGGGGTACATCAGAACTTTACAGCAATGGTTTTGGGATAACAGTTTTAAAGTGATAGGTTTGGGGTATATCAGAGTGTTACAGTGATGGGTTTGGGGTGTATCGGAGTGTTACAGTGATGGTTTTGGGGTGTATCAGAGTGTTACAGTTTGGTTTTTGGGGTATATCGGAGTGTTACAGAGATGGGTTTGGGGTATATCGGAGTGTTACAGTGATAGTTTTAGGGTATATCAGAGTGTTACAGTGATGGTTTTGGGGTATATCGGAGTGTTACAGTGATGGGTTTGGGGTATATCGGAGTGTTACAGTGATGGTTTTGGTGTTTATCAGAGTATTACAGCGATGGGTTAGGGGTACATCAGAATTTTACAGCAATGGTTTTGGGATAACAGTTTTAAAGTGATAGATTTGGGGTATATCAGAGTGTTACAGTGATGGGTTTGGGGTGTATCGGAGTGTTACAGTGATGGTTTTGGGGTGTATCAGAGTGTTACAGTTTGGTTTTTGGGGTATATTGGAGTGTTACAGTGATGGGTTTGGGGTATATCGGAGTGTTACAGTGATGGTTTTGGGGTGTATCAGAGTGTTACAGTTTGGTTTTTGGGGTATATCGGAGTGTTACAGTGATGGTTTTGGGGTGTATCAGAGTGTTACAGTGATGGTTTTGGGGTATATTGGAGTGTTACAGTGATGGTTTTGGGGTGTATCAGAGTGTTACAGTTTGGTGTTTGGGGTGTATCAGAGTGTTACAGTGATGGTTTTGGGGTATATCGGAGTGTTACAGTGATGGTTTTGGGGTATATCGGAGTGTTACAGTGATGGTTTTGGGGTATATCGGAGTGTTACAGTGATGGTTTTGGGGTGTATCAGAGTGTTACAGTTTGGTGTTTGGGGTATATCGGAGTGTTACAGTGATGGTTTTGGGGTATATCGGAGTGTTACAGTGATGGTTTTGGGGTGTATCAGAGTGTTACAGTTTGGTGTTTGGGGTGTATCAGAGTGTTACAGTTTGGTGTTTGGGGTATATCAGAGTGTTACAGTTTGGTGTTTGGGGTATATCGGAGTGTTACAGTGATGGTTTTGGGGTGTATCAGAGTGTTACAGTTTGGTGTTTGGGGTATATCGGAGTGTTACTGCGATGGTTTTGGGGTATATCGGAGTGTTACAGTGATGGTTTTGGGGTATATCGGAGTGTTACAGTGATGGTTTTGGGGTATATCGGAGTGTTACAGTGATGGTTTTGGGGTATATCGGAGTGTTACAGTGATGGTTTTGGGGTGTATCAGAGTGTTACAGTTTGGTTTTTGGGGTATATCGGAGTGTTACAGTTTGGTGTTTGGGGTGTATCAGAGTGTTACAGTTTGGTGTTTGGGGTATATCGGAGTGTTACAGTGATGGTTTTGGGGTATATCGGAGTGTTACAGTGATGGTTTTGGGGTGTATCAGAGTGTTACAGTTTGGTGTTTGGGGTATATCGGAGTGTTACAGTGATGGTTTTGGGGTATATCGGAGTGTTACAGTGATGGTTTTGGGGTGTATCAGAGTGTTACAGTTTGGTGTTTGGGGTATATCAGAGTGTTACAGTGATGGTTTTGGGGTGTAACAGTGTGTTACAGTTTGGTGTTTGGGGTATATCGGAGTGTTACAGTGATGGTTTTGGGGTGTATCAGAGTGTTACAGTTTGGTGTTTGGGGTATATCGGAGTGTTACAGTTGGTGTTTGGGGTGTATCGGAGTGTTACAGTGATGGTTTTGGGGTTTATCAGAGTGTTACAGTGATGGTTTTGGGGTGTATAGAGTGTTACAGTTTGGTGTTTGGGGTATATTGGAGTGTTACAGTGATGGTTTTGGGGTGTATCAGAGTGTTACAGTTTGGTTTTTGGGGTATATCGGAGTGTTACAGTGATGGTTTTTGGGGTATATCAGAGTGTTACAGTGATGGTTTTGGGGTATATCGGAGTGTTACAGTGATGGTTTTGGGGTGTATCAGAGTGTTACAGTTTGGTTTTTGGGGTATATCGGAGTGTTACAGTGATGGTTTTGGGGTGTATCAGAGTGTTACAGTTTGGTTTTTGGGGTATATCGGAGTGTTACAGTGATGGTTTTTGGGGTATATCGGAGTGTTACAGTGATGGTTTTGGGGTATATCGGAGTGTTACAGTGATGGTTTTGGGGTGTATCAGAGTGTTACAGTTTGGTTTTTGGGGTATATCGGAGTGTTACAGTGATGGTTTTGGGGTGTATCAGAGTGTTACAGTTTGGTTTTTGGGGTATATCGGAGTGTTACAGTGATGGTTTTTGGGGTATATCGGAGTGTTACAGTGATGGTTTTGGGGTATATCGGAGTGTTACAGTGATGGTTTTGGGGTGTATCAGAGTGTTACAGTTTGGTTTTTGGGGTATATCGGAGTGTTACAGTGATGGTTTTGGGGTGTATCAGTGTGTTACAGTGATGGTTTTGGGGTATATTGGAGTGTTACAGTTTGGTGTTTGGGGTATATCGGAGTGTTACAGTGATAGTTTTGGGGTATATCGGAGTGTTACAGTGATGGTTTTGGGGTATATCGGAGT
Organism: Cetorhinus maximus; assembly: GCF_964194155.1. Classification (NCBI taxonomy): domain Eukaryota; kingdom Metazoa; phylum Chordata; class Chondrichthyes; order Lamniformes; family Cetorhinidae; genus Cetorhinus; species Cetorhinus maximus. The sequence goes on along the minus strand of NW_027596444.1, from coordinate 122,024 downwards.
GTTACAGTGATGGTTTTGGGGTGTATCAGAGTGTTACAGTTTGGTGTTTGGGGTATATCGGAGTGTTACAGTGATGGTTTTGGGGTATATCGGAGTGTTACAGTTTGGTGTTTGGGGTATATCGGAGTGTTACAGTGATGGGTTTGGGGTGTATCAGAGTGTTACAGTTTGGTGTTTGGGGTATATCGGAGTGTTACAGTGATGGGTTTGGGGTGTATCAGAGTGTTACAGGTTGGTTTTTGGGGTATGTCGGAGTGTTACAGGTTGGTGTTTGGGGTATATCGGAGTGTTACAGCGACAATGTGGGGTTGTGTGGTCAGAATGCATTGCTCACCACCAGAGTCAGGGAAACCCTTCCATTAAACACAGCTTTGGGTTGGGAGCAATCTTTATTAACCCTCTCAATTGATAACTAATGCAGTGTGAAGACTGTGATAAGGGCATGTGAGGAAGTGCAATGTGAGCCTGCCACACTACATTAACTGCGTAGCCTGTTATGAAGTACTACGGGGCTGAGAGCCTCTCAGCTCAAACATTGCCAGGGTCAGTACAGATCTCCAGAGAATTTGTGCGCAATGGAAGGCATTTTTATGAAGCTTGTGGGACAATGTGGCTGTGCTATTTTCTATTTTAAGGAAGTACAAGGAGATTGCCAAAGAAACGTCTGAGACATTTATCCTCATTTTAGGAGCCTTTCAGTTGGCCTATTTTCTGATTGGCCCAATACTGAACTGACTCAATTGCTTGAAATTTATTCCTTCCCCTTGCCACCTCGCTCTCTCTCCTCTTCCTTCAAGGGTCTGACTTGAATTGCAAACTGGGTTATCAGCATCGAAGTTGGCCTTCTTTTGTATATGTGCCTGGCCAGTGGGCTATTTGGCCATGGGGTCATCACAGCCAAGCCTGAACCTGCCTTTACACTGCCAGGAGTGAGGCAGGTTCAGATAAACATCCAAACATAGGAACAGCCCCCTGTTCTGCTATTTAATGAGATCATACAGATAAACAATGACAGACGCCCATCTAGCATCTCCCCATACAACGGCCATGCCCTCGTTCATCTCAATATAAACACTCCCCTCCCCACCCTAAAGCCAAGTGCAGCTGAATTTGGCTTTGGGGTGGGAAACAGGGAGTCGGGACTATTTTCAAGTTCTGAACCTGCCCCCTAGGAAGTGGGGGTGGGGGGGGTGGTAAACAGTCACTAACCTGGAATTTTCATGGAGGAGTCCATGGATTGGCATGGGAGCATGCTCCTGGTTCAATAAGGGTGGTGGGCGGCCACTCGAAACTGCAGGGCCAATCAGAGGCCTTCCAGCGTGAGGGGAGGAGCTAGCTGCAGTGAAGAGTAAGTAATCGAGAGGGCTCTTCAAAATGGAGGCACCCTCTCACCGGCTATTAAAGAAATTTCATTAAACAACTGAAAAGCAGCCAGGTCACTGCTGGGTGGGGAGCGGAGGAATCCCTTTTCCGGGCAGCCTTTGGCAGGACCCACCCCCAGGCAGACAGGGTGGCCTTGTAAACCTGTCTGGAGCACTGGCGCTGAGTGCCCACCTCCAGGCAGTTAAACTGCCCCATCATATCAGGAAAATCCCTGTCTGCTTTGACCCTTAACAAAGCTCTTAATGAGTCGAATTGACTTCCCACCTTGTGGATAGCTCTGCTGGACTCCAAACCCATTATTCCTAAAGTAACCGGGACTGGGAATGGTCTAAGCTCAGTGGAGCCTGGAAATCCTGCCCATGATGTCTGGGAGAAATCAGATTGAAAAACCTAGGCCAATTTGGGGAAAAGAATCTGGGAAATTCCTCTGCAATTCCATTTGATCAAGCCTATTACAGGAGACCACTCTGACCATGATTAATATTATCCTGTATCTACCTCATGCATGAAGAGACACCCATTCCAGACAGAAACAGGTCCAACTCTTGCTTGTAGGAATTCAGCAAATCAACGTTCACTGAAGCTTGTTCAACTATTCTCTAGGAAAAGAGCAACCTCCTGACCTTTATACAGCTACAAGCTATAAAGATGGCCTTCAGCCCATTAGGCCTCATCCTTGCAGAGTACACTCCTTACCATTTCTCCATTACCGCACTTGAACTATTTCTTACGTGAATCTGATCTCCTGGCCTCAATTACACTTCCTGGTAGATCACTCCTGTAGAGTTCAATTTCCCTATGTTTGATTATGTGAGTCTGTTCACAATTGATGGTCACTGTGCTTGATTGGTTAAGCCTGGTGTGGACTCAGAGAAAAGTAAACAAGGCTGTAGAAGGAACTGGAAGCCAGAGTTAGAAGCATGGAACAGACATATTAAAGCGCTGTAAATAAAACCTATTACACACATAGCAACTAGTATCATCTCTGCATAACTCTGAGCTATGAAATATACAACAATCCCAGCTTCCATGCATCCTCTGTGTGTACTTTCAGGTACCTGCCCTCGATTCTCTGTTTTTGAACCTGTGTCTTATTCTCCTCCAGCCTTGATGTACTAGAAAGTCTCCTTTCTCAAACCTGTTGAGTATCTCTAGTATCTCCACAAGAGGCTGAACCTTTGGATTAATGAGTTCGAGTTCCTCTCCCTGGTGACTGGAGACTCCAATAGGGTCTCTAAATGCTGGGTTTGCATTGAGTAGGGAACTCGTGACTGGATTGAGTAACCATTGCCTGGGGGGTAGCGTTCTTGTCTCTGAGTTGGAAGGGCTGGATTCAATCTCTACACAGTCCCAGTGAACGGAGGTGAGAGTGACTGCCTTGACATCAAGGCAGCATTTGACCGAGTGTAGCATCAAGGAGCCCTAGCAAAACTGAAGTCAATGGGAATCAGGGGGAAAACTCTCCGCTGGTTGGAGTCATATCTAGCACAAAGGAAAATGGTTGTGGTTGTTGGAGGTCAGTCATCTCAACTCCAGGACATCACTGCAGGAGTTCCTCAGGGTAGTGTCCTCAACTATTTACAAGATGCACTGCAGAAACTCACCAAGCCTCCTTAGACAGTACTTTCCAAACAGACGACCATTACCATCTAGAAGGACAAGGGCAGCAGACACATGGGAACACCAGCACCTGGAAGTTCCCCTCCAAGCCACACACCATCCTGACTTGGAAATATATCGTCGTTCCTTCACTGTCATTGGGTCAAAATCCTGGAACTCTGTCCCTAACAGCACAGTGGGTGTACCTACACCACATGGACTGCAGCAGTTCAAGAACAGCAACAACAATAACAACTTATATTTAAACAGCGCCTTTAATGTAACAAAATATTCCAAGGCGCTTCATAAAAGCGTTATAAAACAGAATTTGACACTAAGCCATATAAGGTAATTTGACCAAAAACTTGGGAGAAGAGATAGGTTTTAATGAGTGTCTTAAATAAGGAAAGCGAGGAGGAGAGCCAGAGCGATTTAGGGAGGGTATTCTAGAGATTGGGCCTACATAACTGATGGTGGGACCACCATTGATGGATCACCACTAGTCCCTCGGACAATTAGGGCTGGAAAATAAATGCTGGTCTAGTCAATGGCACTCACATCCCATGAATGAATAGGAGAATGATTGGAATTCTATCTCTGAATGTTGGGTAAATGCCCAGCATGGGGGCACTCGTGTCTGATGGGTGCAGGTGGGTCATGAAGTTGGGATTTTTACCCTTGGTTGCAACCCCACTTCCGGGAGAAGGTAATTTAAAGGTAAAAATCACAAGAGTGGAAAAAAATTCAAGTAGCTCAAGAACCTCATGTATGAAACTTGATTTAAGATTTGCAGAACATAATGGATGTCTCCACAAGATTCCCTGTGAGATAGGAATCAGATTTGTTGCTGTCCTCAGATCTGCTTTTAGACACATTTTGTAATGGCTACCAGTATTCCACACGTGACCCAGACACACATTGACCTTTGGCAATTTGAACTCAGCTCACTTAGAGATGTAATCTTTTATCTCCAAACTATCCTCAGTGCTCCTGCAACATTCTGTTGCGTAGCAATTGGTACCCTGGCTGCAATCAGTTGAGTCAGCACAAATAGGATTCCATCCAATGCTTTCTAGAAACATAGAAACTAGGAACAGGAGTAGGCCATTCGGCCCTTTAAGCCTGCTCCGCCATTCAATATGATCATGGCTGATCCTCTATCTCAGCGTCATATTCCCGCTTTCTCTCCATATCCCTTGATGCCCCTAATATCCAAAAAATTATCAATTTCTTTCTTGAATATACTCAGTGACCCAGCCTCCACAGCCTCCTGTGGTAGAGAATTCCACAGGTTGACCATCCTCTGAGTGAAGAGATCTTTCTTCATCTCAGTCCTAAATGGCCTGCCCCGTATCCTGAGACTGTGGCCCCTGGTTCTAGACTCCCCAAGCAGGAGAAATATCCTCCCTGCATCTAGTCTGTCTAGCCCTGTTAGAATTATATACATTTCAATCAGATCCCCTCTCATTCTTCTAAACTCCAGTGAATACAGACCGAGTCAAACCAATCTCTCCTCATACGACAATCCTGCCATCCCCGGTATCAGCCTAGTGAACCTTTGCTGCACTCCCTCTACGGCAAGTTTATCCTTTCTTAGGTAGGGAGACCAAAACTGCATGCCATACTCCAGGTGTGGTCTCACCCAGGCCTTGTATAACTTTCTAGTCAATGCGAGTTAAAAATCAGACATTTTGATTGTTTCTGTGTCTGTTCCACGAATCCATACTTGCAGCAGAGGGTTGCAGCCACCTTAAGTGTCATGGTTGCTAAGCGGAATTTCAAGCATGGGCACATGAATTTAAAACCCTGGTCAGGATTTTGGGTGCCCGCTGGGTGTCGGGCGTGCTTGGTGGCAAGAGCGGACAATATGGGGAGAAGGCCAGAAGGGGTTTCGCAATGTTGTGAGACTAGTTTGCGATCGTGCTCTCAGCCCATTGATGGCGGGAACCTCATTGTAATAAATCTGCATATCATTATAAGGCCAGCCCGCCGGAATCATCCCCTCCCCCACGCTGGATCATCTGCCCATGTTGCCGATGTGTTTCACAACAGTTTATATATAAGGTGTGCACTTGGTGAGCTGCACTTTGAGGGGAACTTGGAGGTGAATGCACAGTAACATTGCTGAGTGCTCGCCCGGGTCGTCTGTTCAAGGTTGAGGCGTGTTGGAGGGGTGGGGGGGGCAAGGGCTTCCCTGCGGTTGAGGCAACTTGGGGGTGGGGGGCCTTGCAGTTGAAGGTAGTGCACAAGTGTGGTGGAGAGGGAAGTGATCAAGCATTAGGGAAACCTTGTACTGAGACAGTTCAGATGCAGCCACATTGACATGTGTGGAGTCAGGCCTCTAGCTTATCTGCCCTCTCAAGAGGCATCAAAGTGCCACCAAATGCTCCAGAGTTTCTCACCTCTCAGGCACAGACTGCAAACTAATGAGAATTTCAGTGGACTGCAGAACAGTTGGACGACTGGGTACGTTGTACAATCTCCTTGCTAAAGCTGACCATGGAGCAGTCACTGGTGGAGGTGCTCACAGCCCCTTGCAATGTCAGCATCCCGGTTTGGACCAGTCTCCACCATAGTTCAAGCTAACAGGGCAGCCTTGCAGTCTGGGTTAGGAGAATGTCTGTGCCTGAGTTGAGAGCACAGCATGCAGTCCAATGGCTGAAGCTGCTGCCAATCGGTCAGGTGGGGTGGGTGGAGGAGGGTGGGGTTTCGGGCAGCCATGCAGCGTATTAAACTCTGGCCATCCAAGTGGTGGCCACTACTCTCCAAGATGTATTAAAGAGCCTTCAGACTTAACCAAGGAAGGTTCTTAGTACACCCAAGATAACACACACGTCTCCCTCTTTCATCCTGCAGGAGGAGTACATCAGGAGCATGGAGCCTGGTGAACTAGCTGTTTGGCTCGTGGCGTACAGAGAGTGAAGACGAAGGAGAAGAGAGTGATAGAAGCGCCTGGCTGTGCAGAGGGAGGAGCAGCACCCTCAGGAAGAAGGGGCGGCTGGGGCTCCCACACACGTCGCTGAAAAGCCACAGTGAGCCGTCGCTGGTCGGCGCCTAGCGACACCCAGGGAGTTGGATCCTGTTCCTTAGTTTAGTTGGACTAATGGATCCAGGTTGCACACTTGTTTGGGGATGGCCGAGTTGGTACCGTAGACAGAGCAGATCAGCAGACAGTTCTTATGTAGAACACATTCTAGTTATTTACAAAGGAACTCAGCAGCTACACTTGTGTACTTACAACTCAAACCCTGTCTCTACATTACAGACTCTAACTCTAGACTACTCCTCCTGACTACTGACTTCTAAGATAGACCGCACTTCTCTGTAATTAGATATCAAGATCATGTGATCTTCCATTATACATTCTTCTTAAAGGTGTATTACACATCAGATTACCACACAGGATCTATAGACGCTGCCTTTCATTCCTGCAGATGACAGAGAACCAGTCACTGAAGACTGTGCATGTCTAGGGAACTGGTTGCTGCAGGATTTGGCGCCACGAGATCATGGAGGGCATCCGCTGCCAGTGCCCATGAAAGTGACCACGGTGACCAATTTTTACACCAGAGGCTTCTTTCAGGGCTCCACAGGTGACCTCTGTGGGATGTCACAAGCCTCCACCCACAAATGCATCCATGAGGCCATGGATGACAGCTTTGTGAGGGCACACAACTTCGTGCATTTTGCCCGGGACCAAAAGAGCCAGGATAAGCAAGAGCGCTTGGGTTTGCCCAAATCCCGGGTTTCCCACAGGTGTGGGGTGCGATCAACTGCACTCACGTGGCGCCCAGATCTCCGTCACAACACATGGTCAACAATGTCAACAATGAATGTGCAGCTGGTGTGCAACCATCTCAAACACATCCTGCAGGTCTGGGCACGGCTTCCAGGGAGTGTCCACAACTCCTACATTCTCAGTCGGTCACAGATTCCTGACATCTTCCAGGGTCCACAGAGGCTGCAGGGATGGCTCCTAGGGGACAAGGGCAGAGGCCGTGGCTGATGACACCCGTGTGGTGGCCTCAGACTGCAGCAGAGAGAAGGTATAACCAGGTTCATACTGCAACTCACAACTTGGTGGAGCAAACCATCGGGATGCTGAAAATGAGATTCTGGTGCCTTGTCTGGTCTGATGGAGCCCTGCAATATAGTCCATAGAGGGTGTCACGCATCTTCGTCACCTGCTGTGCCCTTTACAACCTGGCGCTGCAACGGGGGAGAGGAGCTGCCTGAGGAGGAGGTCTCCTCCAATGAGGAGGATGTCAATGGGGATGAGGGCGAGGAGGTCCTCGAAGGTGACGATTATGGCGACGAGGCCCTTGCACTGGCCAGATGAGGCAGACACACTCGGGAGGCCCTCATAACTGCTAGATTTGTGGAGGATGATTACGACATGCAGTGAGGTGACCCCATTGATCCTCACATCGAATTTGTGAATGTTTGACTCCGTCTGGCTTATGGCACCGCGAATACCCTCTGTGATAATGTTTCCATCGTGGAGATGCAGTGGAGGCCCTAAAAGTCACTCGATTGCAGGAGGATGTTGACGACATGCAGTGAGGACACTGCATAGATCTTCACACAGCCTCTGAGAATGTCTGACTCCTGTCTGGCAGAGGGCAGCTCGCTTGTGCTCTGTGATCAGGGTCATACATGGAGATGCAGCCATGAAATTTTAAAAGTATCTTATGCTTTGTCTGCCTTCAGCACCTGAGCCCTTCAGGAGCACAGCGTCACTGTGACATCACTGGTCACAGATGCTGGTGTGATGGGAGCCAGCCCTGCCTTAAAGGTGCTGAGAGCACAGAGAGAGAGAATGAGGGAACTCTGTGGTGCCTGCCCACTACATTCTGGCAGCAATGACCAGCACTGCCGAGGTGCAGGCATCAGTAATGTTTCCAGGGAGTGTGAGGCTGGACTATCACTTTGGTCTGAAGGCTGCACAGAGCACAGGGAAGAGGCCCTGGACTGAGACACCTGCCTTTTATCTTGTGCAGAAAGGTTTCACATCTGAGTGACAAGAACACTGCTCATCAGAACATCCCCGGACATCCACAGCGGAGATGGAGGCAGACTGCTGACAGTGACTCCCTGTCTGTGATGACCTTGGCGGGTGTCCTCTGGAGTGCCGAGGCTTGGAGGGCCCTGACCTGCTTTCGGGGTCCTGCTGTGTGGCAGTGGCACCCTCCTCGACCTGTGGAGCTGGAGCTGCTGGGGTCAAAGGAAGAAGGGATTCAGATGGGCCAGACACTCCTGGAGTCACCTGGATGGATGGTCCTGGGGTGGGGCGGGGGGTACACCTGCTGATCCTCCTCCATATGGGTGCCTGACAGCCCCTGGCTAACTCTTTGAGGAAAAGGTGTAGCTGGAGTGAGATCGGGCTGTCTGGCACTCCTCTCGCGTACACATTGTTGGAGGCCAACTAAGGCAACAGTGATGGAGTTAAGACCGAGCAGCAGTGCAGGAGTGACATCCTGGACCAAGGTCTCCATGGTGGCCGCCATCCTACCAGTGTTGACCTCGATGCGTTGCTACGTTGGCGCTATCACCTCAGACTGAAGGTGGATGGACTCCTCCATCGTGCCTTGCAATCTGAGGAGTGCAGCGGACATCCCTTCCTGGTGTTCCCAAGTTTGCCTTTGCAGCTCCAGCAACTGTGACATGACGGAGTCCAGAGGCTCCTCATCTGACTCGGACTTAGCAACGTTCTGGCCTCCATTAGTCCTCCAAGTGCCAGGGACCTGGGAACTCCCTGCCCCCACCTGCTGTGGATCAGAAAGTGCGATGTGCTCACCAGATTGTGATCCCGGGGTTACGCTAAAGCTAGGTCCCACCGAGGTGTGTGTTCCTGTGCTGGTGGAGGGTGTGGGTGAGCGCTGTGATGGGACTTCAGGGAGGATGCCCTCAGATTCCTCTTCAGAGGTTTCTTTGGGGTTGATTGGACTCCTGTCTGGCGCTGGGTCATGGACTCTCTCGGCTGTTTGGCAGACGTGCCTGCAAAAGCAAGGAGAGATAATTAGCGCATGGCAGTGGCCTGTGAAACAGGACACATTGCTCATGACATGGTTATCTAAAGGATGTGGAACTGCTGGATCCTCACTTCGTAGAGCAGCACCGACTTCACCGTCAGCACAGGATCGGTCCAGATCCTTGCTGGCCAGCTGGATAGCTCTGTTTTCAAAGTCCGTGAAGACCTTGATCTCAGGCTTTCCTCCACCAGCCTGCGACCTCTCCCAATGCAGTTTCCTCTACATTGGAGAGACTAATCACAGACTGGGTGACCGCTTTGCAGAACAACTTCGTCTGCAAGCATGACCCAGACCTCCCTGTCGCTTGCCATTTCAACACTCCACCCTGCTCTCATGCCCACATGTCCGTCCTTGGCCTGCTGCATTGTTCCAGTGAAGCTCAATGCAAACTGGAGGAACAGCACCTCATCTTCCCACTAGGCACTTTACAGCCTTCCGGACTTAACATTGAGTTCAACAACTTCAGATCATGAACTCTCTCCTCCATCCCCACCCCCTTTCCAATCCCCCTTTTTCCAATAATTTATCATTTTAAAAATATTTTTCTTTTCCCACCTATTTTCAAATTTATTTCGATCTATTGTTTTATCTCCACCTTTTAGCACATTTCGATCCCTTCCCCCCACCCCACCCCCACTAGGGCCATCTGCCACTTGCTTGTCCTGGCTGCTACCCTTAATGTCCCCATTAGCACATTCCTTAGATAATATCACCACCGTCAACACCCCTTTGCCCTTTTGTCTGACATCTTTGGCAATCTCTTCTTTGCCTCCACCTATCACTGGCCCTCTATCCAGCTCTACCTGTCCCACCCCACCTCAACCAGCTTATATTTCACCACATTTCTATATTTCTTTAGTTCTGACCAAGAGTCATTCGGACTCGAAACGTCAACTGTGTTCCTCTCCGCAGATGCTGTCAGACCTGCTGAGTTTTTCCAGCTACTTTTGTTTTTGTTTCACCTCTCCCTGTAGTTGTGCTGCACGAATACAGATGGAGAGAGTGTAAGCAGGACACCTGCCGGGCCAGATGACAAGTATGCCCGGTACATATCGGTGGTGGGTGGTCCCATGGACGGGTTAAGGAAAATGATGGTGTGTATGAGAGAGTGAACTGGCAGTGAGTGAGGGCCCTGTGGATGTGTGATGGGTTTGTGAGTGTGTGAGTTGAGAGTGATGAGAAGAGTGACTTACCCTGGCGGAATGGAGATCATTCATCCTCTTGTAGCACTGGGTGGCTGTCCTCTCTTGCAGGGCGTTTACGCTGACCACCGCCTCCCAAGCTGGATTGGTGATGGTGCTGCCCCCTCCTGCGGCCAGAGCGGGGGTAGAGGGCATCACGGTGGGCCTTCAGTGCATCCAAAAGGTGTTCCAGGAACACGTCAGTGAACCTGGGGGCTGCAGTCTCTTTGCCTTTCAGGGCCATGTCTTCCTGGGCAGGTGAGAGGTGTGCGTGCGGCTGCATTTTAAATATGGTTCCTGGCCTGATGAAGCGGTGAGGTGATAGCACGGCGGGTGAATGAGAGCCCGCCTGCCATGGAAACAGCGTATTCCCGGGAATGCATCATTAATGCAGCGGGTTTGGGACAATATGATGTGAGAAGCCGCCATTGCGACCAATGGGTCAAACGTTGTTTTACCCACCCGCTACCGCACTTACTGCAAATCTGGGACAATTCCGCCCCCTGTTTTTCCCTCCTTTGAACCAAAGTCTTTGAATTTATAAGAACATAAGAAATAGCGGCAAGAGTAACCATTTCTGCTCCACCATTGAACCAGGTTATAGCTGATCTGCTACTTTAACTCCATCTTTCTGTAATATCCCCATATCCCTTAGTACACATTTTACTGCATTATATAAAAAGTACGGCAGAGAAGTTTGGCCGAACCTGCCTATACTGGTGTATGTTTCATACAAGCCTCTGCCCTCCTTCCTTCATCCCACCCAATCAGCATATCCTTCATTTCCTTTCTCTCTCATGTATTTGTCTCACTTTCCCTTAAATGTTTAATACTATTCACCTCAGCCACTCCCTGCGAGTTCCACATTCTCACCACTCTCTGGGTAAAGAGGTTTCTCCTGATTTCCCCATTGGATTTATTAGTGACTGTCTTACATTGATGGCCGAGTTTTAAACATCTTCTCTCCGACTACCCTATTGTCAAGAAAGACATAATAATTCTTGTCATGTTGTTGGAACTTATTGTATAAAAGAGTAATAGTGGGATGTGTCTGTGTGTGAGCGTGTGTGTGTATGCGTGTGTGTGTAAGATTTAATTCAATTAGAGGCAGCTAGTCTGGGTGCTTTGATCTAAGAAGAGAAGTTAGGTTTGAAATGTTAATTAGATAAACATGGGATGTTTAGAAGCATAGGTGTCAAGGGAACATTTGCATTTTGAAATAAAGCAGACTAGATTGTTTTCAAAGGAGGGGTGAAATGTGTCACCCAGCCAGGTGAAGTTTAGAAACATGCATTTATTTTTCTCAAAGATTACTGGTAAAACTTAGTGCTATGAGAGGGTTTTATTATCAGGGAGATAAAGCCCAAAGGCTTAGTGAAACAATGGGTATTTTCATTCAAAGAGAAAGATGTGTATAAAGAAGGAGCGAGGGCTGTGTGTAGGGGAAGGCATTTTTAAGATCTTACAAGTATGTGAAAAGCCTTCAGCGGCCTCAAATTGCTGGCTTCAAAGGACTGAAGTTAAGAAATCTCACTTGGAAGTCGACTTGTTCAGGGTATCATATTTCTCATGCGGTTTCCTCTACATTGGAGAGACCAAATGCAGACTGGGTGACCGCTTTGCGGAACACCTTCGGTCTGTCCGCAAGCATGACCCAGACCTTCCTGTCGCTTGCAATTTCAACACACCACCCTGCTTTCATGCCCACATGTCCGTCCTTGGCCTGCTGCAATGTTCCAGTGAAGCTCAATGCCAACTGGAGGAACAGCACCTCATCTTCCGACTAGGCACTTTACAGCCTTCCGGACTGAATATTGAGTTCAACAACTTCAGACCATGAACTCTCTCCTCCATCCGCACCTCTTTTTGACCCTCCCCCGCTCTTTTATCTTATTCAGTTTTTTTAAAAAATTTTTATTCATTTATTTATTTAGTTATTTTTTCTCCACTTATTTTCATTATTATTATTTTTAAAATTTATTTCCATTTTTATTCACTGTCTTATCCCCAGCCTTTAGCCTTTTCAATCTTTTTTCCCCACCATCCCCTCCCCCCACCCCCCCACCCCCACTAGGGCCACCTGTCACTTTCCAGAGCGCTTACCCTGGTCCTGCCATTATCACATTCTGCTTTCCGCTCTAATGTCACCATTAGCACCTCCTTTAGCCAGTATCACCACTATTAACAACCCTTTGACCTTTTGTTTATGACACCTTTCGCAATCTCTCCTTTGCCTCCACCTATCACTGGCCCTCTATCCAGCCTCACCTGTTCCACTGCCCTTAAACAGTATATATTTCACCACATTTCTACTTCCCTTTAGCTCTGAAGAAGAGTCATACGGACTCGAAACGTTAACTCTGTCTTTCCCTCCACAGATGCTGTCAGACCAGCTGAGTTTTTCCAGCATTTTTTGATTTTGTTTCAGATTTCAAGCATCCGCAGTATTTTGCCTTTATCCTATTTCTTTGCCTGGGTCATTTAAAATCTATGTGTTTTACTGTTGCCTTAACGCAAGTGTAACTGGGAGTTAGACTGAGTAGGGGATTTAGAAGTTACCTTAGTAATAATTTGTAGATCTATGCATGTATTTAAAATCATTTCTCTTATTTATAAATGTTTAATCTGGTTTTATAAACACCTGTAAGACTTGGCAGTCATTTTACTGCTGAATTCAAGGCATGCGTCTCGAAATTTATACAAATTGGAAATTAGTGGTGAAATTAGTTGTTTCAAGTTTCCCTCTGGGATTTGAACAGCTCGGCATTTACCATCTGCTGTGACATAGCACTGTTGAACCCCTTCATAATTTTAAAGATCCCTCTCCACTCATCCCTTCAGTCTTCGGTTTTGTGGAGAAAAGAAACCTTTTATGATGATTCCATGGAAATATTCCATCTCTGCAGGGTCCCAGTGGGAAACCGTCAGTGTCTGTTTGCTGATACAACAGGCACTCACCTCTTGTTGGTTCTAGTCCTGATTTATTTGGATAGGAGAGAGGATACTTTACAGCTGAACTGCTTGTCCCATGAAGGCAAGGAAAGAACCGTCGAGATGATCTTGTCCGATGGAGAAGATATTCTCTGTCCTTTCAATCAAATGTTTAGGTTTGGATGAAGAATTCACTTATCTGATCTAATCTGCCCAGAACACCAACCGTCTACCTGACTGTATTCCCATTACATCATCGACTTGCTTCTCTAAGTCGCACAGCGTCTTAGGACTTGGACATGTCTCTGCAGCAGAACCTTCATCACCACTGTGTCAAAATCCTGAAACACCCCAACAAAAAATGAGTGAAAGGACCTTCACTACACGCACTGCAGTGACTCCAAGCAAGAAGGTGACTCCCAGCTTCCTCGGACAACTAGGAAGACTAAATGTCAGCAACGCCCACATACTGAGAGTGAACTTTTAAAAGTGAGTCCAGTAAACTGACCTCCATCTTCTCCGAAAACAATTCCGCTTCTAAGCAGCTCAAGAATCTCAGGTAATTAGTTCGTCTTCTGGAGAGGATCTAATAGAACCAGACAGGTCAGGTGACAGAAGTATGCGTAGGCGAACATTTTGGGTCCAGTGACCATTCTTGAAGTGACTCATACAGTTGTTAAGTCCACAGGAATCCTTCGTATGACAGGCCAATGTCAATAGCCTGTGCAGTCACAAGACTGTTGCTAGTCTTGTGATCTTGATTCACTCTATACTTTGACTAGCTGACATGACAAAGTAAACCCAGGAAATAGAATGGTTCTGGTTTTTCACCTCTAACTTTGCTGTCAGGCATGGTTCAGTGGGTAGCTTCCTGAATCGGAGGTTCAAGTCCCACTCCAGAAACATGGGCGCATAACCAGCTGATACTTTGCTGCCGTACTGAGGGAGTGCAGCATTGTTGAAGGTGCCATCTTTTGGATGAGAGGTAAAATCCATGACCTATCTGTCTTCTCAGATGGAAAGAAGAGCATGAAGTTCTTCCCACTGTTCTCCTCAAAATTTATTCCTCAGTCAATATCACAAAAACAGATGATCTGGTCATTATCACATTGCTGTTTGTGGGAACTTGTTGCGCAAAAATTGACTGCAGTGTTTCCGACAGGATAACAGTGAATACACTTCAAAAGTACTTCATTGGCAGTAAAGTGCATTGGGGTATCCTGAGCTCATGAAAAATGCCATATAAATGCAAGTATTTCTTTGGTATGGAACGATATCACACATGTACTAGGTCATGCTCTACTTAAAATGCATTACGATGCAGATTAATAGCTGAATGTTCGAGGGGTCCCTGATGAGAATAAGCACATTGCAGCAATTATATCCAAGGGCCTCCTCTCTCAGATTGAATGTCCTGTCCAGAGAGATGTGATAACTCTGTTTAAGTGAAGGAGTTTGGAGTTGATGTTAAAATCAGGCTCGGAGTGGCTTTAGGCAGCCATTTCATTAGCACACCAGCTTGAGTGTTTATTGGACATGCTACTGCTGAGGTTGAGTCTGATTTATGTTGTGGCTGGGATTACTCGATCCTGATGCTAAGTGATTAAAATTGTGTCAGTGTTTTGTCCTCAGTGCTAGATTCTCTCATCTTAATGAGCACTAAATGTACCAAGAAAATAGGATGCCCTAGCTAATCAAAAGTGATTTGTAACCATCATATTTCCTGGTCGTTTCACATTGCCTGCATTAACCTTGTGCTAGATCTTTCCTTATAATTTTTACTTTTGGCAAGTGCTTAGGATTTGTTCAATTTTCTTTGAGTTTCTATCAATAAGATGTTCACAAGTGTGCATTTAATTTTTATTGAGTGCCTATTAATAGTCCCTCTTTTGAATGAGATGAGCTAACAGTGCAGTAGTTTATAATTGCAACATCTAAATCAGTTCAATCAATGTAATTGGGAGAAAGCACTTATAATAGTTGATTTTAACTCTACCTTAGCCCACAACTACAACCAGTCATAAACCTCCCCACCACCGCCCCAAGCAACAACAATAACCAGCCTTTAAAGCAGTGAAATGTCCTAAAATGCTTCACAGGGGAGTTATCAAACAAAATTTGACACCAAGTCACAGAAGGAGATATTAGGATAGATGACCAAAAGCTTGGTCAGAGGGGTAGGTTTCAGGGAGCAAAAGCACAAGAGGAAAGAGGAAGGAACATTTCTCTCCAGCCCTGAGGAGATGCCCTTAACCCTGGCACTGGGCAGGCAACACAGCCTCCAGGATTTATGCTATCAGCTACAGAGAACAGCATCTATCCCCTAACTATACTGTCCCCTACTACAAGTACATTCCATTTTACTTCCCCCAGTTGAATAGCCCCCTGTACTACAGTGCTGTTGTCAGTGTGCTTATCCACCCTACAGTCTCTGTTCTCCTCTACACAGGTTGCATCAACCTCAAACCTATTGGACAAGTGCAAGGGCTGAGGATCCTCCACTGCTACCTTCTGGATCCCCACGCCTGCCTCACTCATAGTCACACCCTCCTCTCCCTGACCACGGCCCATATCTGAAGTACTTAGTCTAAGCGGTGTGATTGCCTCATGGGACAAAGTGTCCAGATAATTTTGCCTCTCCCTGATGCATCGCAGTGTCAGACTCCAGCTCATCAACTCTGAGCCAAAGTTCCTCGAGGTGCAGATGCTTCCAGCACCTATTGGTGCTGTGGATCACACTGGCATCCACTAGGTTCCCACATGCTACAGCTGCAACACGTCACCTACCCTGCTGTCTTTTATATTTTGATTAGGGTTTCGGGTTTAGAAATATCAGTCAATGATTATTTGTAGTTCTATCAAGTAGTTTAACTGGTGAAGCTATAAATATAATATAGTACTTATATCTCCCCATTACCAGTTTAAATTAATACCCCAATTTAGAAGAAAAGAACCTTAAAAATCACCAACCAATCAACTACCTTCTTACCTAATTAATCCTCTGGACTTCGGCTCCCAGGTCTCACTGTCGCTCATTCCGTCCCTCATACCACTGCTTGTTCTGTATAAGAATAGAACAATATTCTTGTCTCATTGTGCCAAATTCCCCAAGTTATGTGGTACCCTGTCTGGCAGGACTCTATCGAGCTGGACCTTTGTGCTACTTAGAACTAGTACAACTAGTCCTGCCTCTAACTAGTTGTTAACAGAATTATTACCAGCTCACCTTTAAGTTCCTGTTGCCAGGCCGATATCTCATTAAAAGGGAGTGCGTTTTGTTCAACGTCCACTTCTCATGTTTTGGAAGAAGTGTCCACCTATAAGTATATACATTACTGGATGGGAAAGATGATTATTTACCCATTGTCGTGGAGCCCAACCACTTTAGGATCCTCTATTTCTTCTGGTATTCTGGAGTTGGCAGAACTACAGAGATACTCGAGGCCCCATTGCCTTAAATCAGGGCTTTGATGCATTTGAAGGATCGAGTCCAGAACTAAAAGAGCAGTGAGTGGTGAGAACATTGAACTCACTGCCACACAGTTGAAGCAGATAAGATTAAAGGGAGGCTTGGTTCACACATGAGAAGGAACAGAATAGAAAGATGAGGGACAGGCGAACAAGGTGGCAAGA